>NC_141039.2:1287500-1330000 GCF_052040795.2 Danio rerio
CTGCTGTGGAATCATAAAGAGACTGAGCTGAAAATAAATGAATGAATGTTTGATTATCTATCCTGTATTTTCATTCAGTCATTTATTTTTTAGCTTGATCCCTTTTTTAATCCACAACGGAATGAACCGGCAACTAATCCAGCATATATTTTATACAGCGGATGCCCTTCCAGCCGCATCCCAGTACTGGAAAAATACATACACACTCATTCACACACACACACTACGGGCAGTTTAGTTCATCAGTTCCCCTATAGCGCATGTGTTTGTGGGGGAAACCAGAGCCAACACGGGGAGAACAAGCAAACTCCACACTGAAACACCAACTGACCCAGCCGGGACTCGAACCAGCGACCTTCTTGCTGTGAGGCGACAGCGCTACCCACTGTGCTATCATTTGAAATGACGTTTAACTGTTTGGCCATGCATCAAATAAAGCTTCTGGTCATTGTCAGGAAGCTGTGAATGTCTGTAGAGCAGGGGTGTCCAGACTCGCTCCTAAAGGGCCGGTGTCTTGCAGAGTTTAGCTCCAACTTCCTTCAACACACCTGCCTGGAAGTTTCTAGTATACCTAGAAAGAGCTTGATTAGCTGCTTCGGGTGTGTTTGATTAGGGTTGGAACTGAAATATGCAGGACACCGGCACTCCAGGACCGAGTTTGGTCACCCCTGCTGCAAAGTGTGAGACTCACGCCACGATCCACTGCCAGGTCTTAGCGAAGTCCTCAAAGATGCGCAGACCCACGTCTTTCATGTTGAAGCTGTTGGTCAGATCACTGTGAACACACACACACACATTAGTCAGAGTTTGGATGGTCTATAAACACACTGCGCTCTACAGCGACGCCCCCAGCAGATCTGCTTGTGTCTTTGTAAAGCTCTGAACACTTTACAAACATTTGTCAACACACACACACACACACAAATGAAGCAGCAGAGGAATCAAGCACTATGAGCACTGCCACTACACAACCATCACCAGCACACACACACACACACAAGGACACACACATGCACTCACAGGTATGCATAGTATTGCATACACTCACACACACAAACAAACAGATACACACAGACACACACACACACATAAATCTACTGTACATCTACACACAGATCTACTGTAGATTTACACACACTGATAAACTCACTTTGACGCTCCTCCAGCACTGGACACAAGAAAAACACACATCAGTATAAATACAACACACACACACACACACACACACACACACACACACACACACACACACACACACACAAATAACTCAACACTTTCCCTAATCCAAATGTGTCTTATATGGTAAAATCATAGTTAAACACACTGCATGTGCTGTCAAATAAAGTCACATGTTAGACCCTGTGGGTATGTGTGTGTGTGTGCAGGGGCACCGCTAGCTGCCACGGGCCCTCTGACATCCTTTGTGGGGGGGTTATGAACGAAAAGTGAAGAGCAGTGGGGGAGAGGGTTTTGTAGTAGCGGACGAAAGTGTAGACTAGGGGGGGTGTCGTGGACGAAAGGGAAGAGCGGTGGAGGGAGGGGTTTGTAGTAGCGAAAGAAAGTGAAGACTAGGGGGGGTCGTGGATGAAAGTGAAGAGCGGTGGAAGGAGGGGTTTGTAGTCGCGGACGAAAGTGAAGACTGGGGGGGGGGGGTTGTGGATGAAAGTGAAGAGCGGTGGAGGGAGGGGTTTGTAGTCGCGGACGAAAGTGAAGACTGGGGGGGGGGGGTTGTGGATGAAAGTGAAGAGCGGTGGAGGGAGGGGTTTGTAGTAGCGGACGAAAGTGAAAACTGGGGGGGGTGTCGTGGACGAAAGTGAAGAGCAAAGGAGGGAGGGGTTTGTAGTAGCGGACGAAAGTAAAGACTGGGGGGGTCGTGGACGAAAGTGAAGAGTGGTGGAAGGAGGGGTTTGTAGTCGCGGACGAAAGTGAAGACTGGGGGGGGGGGGTTGTGGATGAAAGTGAAGAACAATGGAGGGAGGGGTTTGTAGTAGCGGACGAAAGTGAAGACTGGGGGGGGTCGTGGACGAAAGTGAAGAGCGGTGGAAGGAGGGGTTTGTAGTCGCGGATGAAAGTGAAGGGGGGGTTTGGTCACGGACGAAAGTCGTGGGGGGGTGTTTTGGGGGAGGTGGGGTGTTTGAGTTGGTCATGGGCCCTTAATAACATCTCTGCAGGGCCCCCAAAGTGCATGGGCCGTTAGAATCATCCTAACTATACAGACAGCAGTATACGTGTGTGTGTGTGTGTGTCTTTGTGTGTTTCTATGTGTATGTTTGTGTGTGTGTGCCTGTTTGCATGTTTCTTTGTCTATGTGCGTTTTCTGTGAATGTTTATGTGCGTGTGTGTTTGTGCATGTGTTTTTACTTGTATGTTTATGTATGTGTGTGTTTCTATGTGTATGTGTGTGTGTGTTTGCATGTGTGTGTTTGTGTGTGTGTTATATGTGTAGGTTTATGTGTGTGTGTTTCTATGTGTATGTTTCTATGTGTGTGTGTGTGCATGTGTTTATTTGTTCATTTATGTGTGTGTGTGTATGTGTGTGTGTGTTCGTGTGTGTGTACCTTGTAGCATTGGCGATCGTCGACAATGTCTGGTTTATACTCAGCCCTGGAAGACTGAAGTTTGCAGGAATGTTACTGGGGTTATAAGCGCTTCCACCTAAACTGGGCAAACAGCGACCCAACACTACACACACACACACACACGCACACACACACACACACAGAGACAGATAGTTAGACAGACAGATGTTCATGATGTCCTCCAGCTGAGTAAACGCTGCTCTTCATCTCCCACCTGATGTTGTAGGTGTGTAGTAATAAGGACACAACTCTTTATTGATGATCTCCATCACCGTCTGAGAGAGAAGAACATCCACACCTCAACAAAACAACATCTATATTATCTATTATATTATCTTACATGCGCACGCACACATGCACAAACACACACTCTGTCTTACATAAGTGGTGTCTTTGAGCTGGAGTGACGGCACACAGAGCTCCTGCTGGAAATAATCGGCTGGTTTTGCGTTGGGCAGATACGCCAGAGGAGATAAAGCCCAGAATCCTGACGGACATGACGACACACACACCTGAAACACACACACACTATTATGTGTAAACTATCACTGTTCATCACACTCATTCACAGAGGTCTGACCGGTGCTGTTGGACACTGCAGAGTAATGAAAATGACACAACGCAAGAAATAGCATTTGATCATAACAGTTATAACAGTAGACCTGTATATATAATTTGTCTTTAAAACCATTAGTATTTAAAAAATAAATAAATTCTAAAATACAAGTGAACAAAAATACAAACTAAAATTTTATAAAATCAAAAATCAAATGCAAAATAAAAGCAAAGGAAATACAAATAAAAGAAACATAAAATAAAATCTAAAACAAAAAACTAATAAAAATACAATAAAATAAAATCTAAAATAAAAAATTAACAAAAATACACATAAAAATTTAAATAAAATCTTAAACAGATTCAAAAATAAATATCAAAAAAGTTTAATAAAACAAACAAACCAAAATAACATTTAAATAATTTTTTAACTAAAAACAACCAAAAATATAAATATACAATAAAATAAGCTCTAAAATAAAAACAAAAATACAAACAATTTGAATAATTAAAAAAAAAAATTCTAAAATAAAAAAGTAAAATAATGACAAAAATACAATTAAAAATTAAAACTAAACAAAAGAGATTTTAAATGAATTTTAAAATAAAAACTAACTAAAATCCAAATAAAAAATATAAAATAAACTCTAAAACAAAAACAAAAATTCTAATTAAAAACTAAAAATTTGACATGATATTTAAAAAAGAAAAAAAAATTATACAAATAAAAGAATAATAAAATCTGAAATAAAAAGCTGCAAAAATACAAATAAAATGTAATGAAAACAATCTAAAATAAATTCTAAAATAACACACTAAAATAATAACAAAAAACACAAATAAAATCTAAAAACAAACAAACAAACAAACAAACAAACAAACAAACAAACAAACAGACAAACAGACAGACAAACAAATAGACAAAACAAAGTAACATTTTCAATGAATTTTAAACTAAAAACAACCAAAAACATAAATATAAAATAAACTCTAAAATAAAAACAAACAAAACCCAATTTTTTTTTTATGAATTTTAAAATAAAAACAAACAAAAATTTAATTAAAATAATTCTAAAATTAAAAAAACTAAAATAATAACAAAAATAAAAAACAAACAAAAAAATTAAATAAACTCTAAAATAAAAAGAGTCACCGGCCAAAAAAAAATACAATTGTAAAAATTTGAAACAAAATGAACTGATCACACTGGTCGGCAGAGGTCTGACCTGAGTTGTGGGACACTGAAGGCCTTGTAGAGCCGCTGCCATGATGTTTGTGGCCGTCGCACATTTGAGGATGTCGAAGTACAGGACGCTGGGTTTATTCCTGACACACACACACACACACACACACACACACACACACACACACACACACACACACGCACACACACACACACAAGAGCATCAGACAGAGTAAATTTACCTGCACTACACTAAAGTGAATACTGAAGTCCGGCTCACTGGTTCTGGCCGATCCCGCAGAACATTCCTGTGGAGTTTCTGGGATACAGAACATGCCGAGGGTCTCCATACAACCAGGCTGGAGGAAACACACACACACAGAATAATAATGTAAGTTAATAAAAAAATACATGTTGTTTTATAAAGAAGGTCGCTAATTCAAGTCCCGGCTGGGTCAGTTGGTGTTTCTGTGTAGAGTTTGCATGTTCTCCCTGTGTTGGCGTGGGTTTCCTCCGGGTGCTCCGGTTTCCCCCACAGTCCAAACACATGCACTATAGGGGAATTGGGTAAGCTGAATTGTCCGTAGTGTATGAGTGTGAATGACTGTGTATGGGTGTTTCCCAGTGATGGGTTGCAACTAGAAGGGTATCCGTTGCATAAAAATAATGTGCTGGACAAGTGCTGCATAAACCAGACCAATAGAAGTAAAACACCTCTAGTGCCCTGCATTTCCATACAGCAGCCTGAGGGAGGATATTTCCATACTGCACTCAGATCAGAATAAACACAGCAGCAGACAGATGAGTGGATCTGAACATTGACCCCACACACACCAAATTTATACCCTCAAATACACATGCACGCACGCATACACACACACGCATGCACGCACGCAGGCACACACACAAAGAAACTCACCCAGAATCCCCACCACCATGTACCCAGTGATGACCAGCATAAAGAGCACACAGCAGATGATGTCTGTACAGCTCCTGCACAACACAACAACAATACCTTTAAAATGATAAATGTAAATGAACATAAATAAATCTTCAACATAATAAAAACATAATAATGATACAAATCTGAAGGAAGACATGGATATATAGCTGCACAATGCACAAATATAATTTGGTCCTAATAATAAAATAAAATAAAATAAAATAAAATAAAAAAATACAATAAAATAATAAATAAAAGACATTAAAATAAAAAATTGTATTAAATAAAATAAAAAATGCAATAAAATAAATAGAATAGAATAAAAATGAAAAATACAATAAAATAATAAATAAAATACATTAAAATAAAAAATTGTATTAAATAAAATAAAAAATGCAATAAAATAAATAGAATAGAATAAAAATGAAAAATACAATAAAATAATAAATAAAATACATAAAAATAAAAAAATTGTATTAAATAAAATAAAAAATGCAATAAAATAAATAGAATAGAATAAAAATTAAAAATACAATAAAATAATAAATAAAATACATTAAAATAAAAAAATTGTATTAAATAAAATAAAAAATGCAATAAAATAAATAGAATAGAATAAAAATGAAAAATAAAATAAAATAATAAATAAAAATAAAATATATTAAAACAAAAAAATTAATAAAATAATAAAATTAAATAAATAAATAAAATACAATAAAAAAATAAAAAAATTATAAAATAAAATTAAATACAATAAAAATGAAATAAATAAATACATAAAATAAAATAAAACTAATTAAATAAAATGAAATAATAAAATAAAATTAACAAAATAAAACAAATGCATATTGCTTCTAATCAAGTGTTTTTATATTTTAATTATTTTCACTTGTTGCCGAATTACACATACACATTAATTTAAAATGTAAACATATAGCTATTATGTTCAGTTTAAAATAAAGATATGGTGAATTATTTTGGAATATTACAAGACTAAGCTAGAGCTAAAATATTTAAATGTAATACATGAATTTGAATGAAGTTGACACAATGCACAATATAGCAACTGGTCCTAAAAAAATTATATTAATTATTAATTAATTATTCATTCATTTTCCTTTGGTGTCCAAACTCGGTCCTGGAGGGCCGGTGTCCTGCAACGTTTACTTCCAACCCCAATCAGACACACCTGGGCTAATCAAGCTCTTGTTTCTAGAAACATTCTTATAGCATAAGGTGGAGCTTAAATCTGCAGGACACCGGCCCTCCAAGATCAAGTTTGGACAACCCTGGCTTAGTCCCTTTATTCATCAGCGGTCGCCACAGCAGAATGAACCGCTAATTATTCCACACAAAAAAGGGTCAAGATTCAATTTCTCAAGCTTTGATAAAACACACACACATGCACGCGCGCACACACAGACGCACATGCGCACACACGTACCTTTTGTGAATAGGGCCATTGAATGTCGGGTCATACTGAGCTGGAGCTCCTGCAAAACAAACACACACACACACACACACACACACACACACACACACAGATCAGTTCAGTAATGTTCATAAAGGATTTGCATGAGCTGTAATTCACTTTGATCAACCAGTTCAGCAGGAAAACTATAAAGAAAACCACCAACTACTTAATATCAAGTGTGTGTGTGTGTGTGTCCCCGTCACTAAAAATGTATTTTCCTCAACCACTAAACATCAAGTGTGTGTGTCCTTCACGACAGATTTACTTCCCTCTGGATATTAATAATGAGCATGTTTTAGTCATACTACTGAAGACTTACACACAGACATTTGTCTGAGTTTTTCATCAACATTCTGACTCTTTTCCCGCCTGTAAAGCTCTAATATAATCAGGACAGACACTGAGACTAAGAGCCTGAATTTGCCTGCATTTGAATTCACAGATGGAGCAAAACTGCAGCGAGATCACGAGTGCTTCCTCTAATCAAACCTGTTCGTCAGGAAAGGCACATTTTCTTCCTGGAATTCGACCGTTTCTGAAATCTGATCATTTTTTTCTGTGTATAAAAAAATGTCTGCATATCTGCATGTACACAAGAAAACTGGATCAACAACTGTTTTTAATGCATTACATGAGGACCAAACTCAACTACAGGACACTACAGCGGAAGATGTTGAAAGACAAACACAGATGAAGCAGGGTTGTTGCATGATTTTTTTTATAGTCAAGTAACTAATATAAAATAGGGCTTCATTGTGGCGCAGTGGGTAGCATGATCGCCTCACAGCAAGAAGGTCTCTGGTTTTAGCCCTGGCTGGGTCAGTTGGTGTTTCTGTGTGGAGTTTGCATGTTCTCCCCGTGTTGGCGTGGATTTGTGCTCTGGTTTCCCCCACAGTCCAAACACATGCACTACAGAGGAATTGATTAAGTAAATTGGCCGTAGTGTATGATTGTGAATGGGTGTTTCCTAGTGTTGGGTTGCAGCTGGAAGGGCATCTGCTGAGTAAAACATATGCTGGATAAGTTTGTGGTTCATTCCGCTGTGGCGACCGCTGATTAACAATGGGACTAAGCCAAAAAGAAAATAATAAATAAATAATATAAAATAAAATAATTAAATAAATGATGAATGAAAATAAAATGTTTGTCAAATAAAATAATAATGAATTAATTAGAATTTAAATCGGTAAATATACTGTTATAAAAATATTGAAATTAAAAATATTAATATAAATATTGAATAGTGACAAAACTTGGACCTTATTTTAAATAATAACAATAACTTAATGCAATAAACTATAGGACACACACACAATTAAAAAAATATTATAATAAAATATTTTATTTTCATTTATTTTATTTATGTATTTATTAATATATTTATTCTTTCATTTATTTGTTTAATTTAATTTATTTAAAAAAAATATTTTATAAAATATTTTTATATTTTTAAGGACAAAAAAATTTTTTTGACCTTATTTTAAATATCAATTATTTAATGCATTAAACTATAGGACACACGCTGAAAAATCAGTAAAGGTGAAACAGAATTGCTGCACATTTTTTGAGTAAAATTAAATGAAAATTTATAATTAAATCAAAATCCATGAATAAATAAAAATAATATAACAAAAATGTTTTATAAAAATTGAATAGTGACAAAACTTGGACCTTATTTTAAATAATAACAATTACTTAATGCATTAAACTATAGGACACACAATTTAAAAATATATATTATTATAATATTTTTAAAAAATTATTATTATTATTATTATTGTTTAATCATGTATTTATTTATTTATTTTAATAATTTTTTACTCAAAATATGTGCAGCAACCCTGTTTCATCTTTACAGAATTTTCAGCTAGTGTCCTTTAGTTTAATGTTTATTTGTCATTATTTAAAACAAGATCAAAGTTTTTTACCCTATTCAATATTTCTAATAATATTTTAATTACAATTGTTTTATTTATTTATGTATTTATTTCTATTATTTAATTTTTAATTTATTTATTTAATTTAATTTATTTTGACAAAAAATTTCTGGACCTTATTTTAAATAATAACAATTATTTAATGCATTAAACTATAGGACACACGCTGAAAAATCAGTAAAGGTGAAACAGAATTGCTGCACATTTTTTGAGTAAAATTAAATGAAATTAAAATTTATAATTAAATTAAAATACATGAATAAATAAAAATATTACAATTAAAATGTTTTATAAATATTGAATAGTGACAAAACTTGGACCTACAATTTCTGTCTGCATTACTATAATGAGTAAATCAAACCTAATTTTGCTTTTAAATAAGCTCAAAATACAATTTCTCCTTTTATATAGATATTAGTCAAATGTAAAATGTAATGTTAAAGTTTGAAGCTCAAAAAGTCCCAAATAATCACCATAAACCCATTAATAAGACTAATTGTTTATTGGAGAAATGTTATATCCATTACCAAAATGTTGTTTTTATTAAATTAAACATATATATTTTCAGAAATGTTCACCAAAATAAGCTTTAAAAAGTTAAATAGGAAATCACTGAACCTTTATTTTTATTAGTGTAGCTGTTGTCATTTATTACCATTTTATTTTCTCACCCTCAACAGCTGTATGAACACTAATAACAGTTCATAATAACAAACACACACACATAATGGTCAATATTTAGTTAATTTCTCTCTAGTTAAATATTTTCCCTCTAGACAAGTCTAAGTGTGTGTGTGTGTGTGTGTGTGTGTGTGTGTGTGTGTGTGTGTGTGTGTGTGTGTGTGTGTGTGTGTGATTAATGAAGTTAACATTTACAAATCAAAACCATAACGCACCATAAAACATCACTGACATAACCAACATCTGAGAGCATGCAGACGTGTTTAACCTCAGATCCTGAACCTTTAGATTCGCTGTGATTACTGAAAGCAGTTAGGAAGCTGTGTAAGCGGTGAAAAATTAACTTGGCTTGGAAACTTCAAGTCCAGGAGGACGAGAGCCTGTAAATGAGTAAAACTGAAGGAAACCACAAACAAGAAAACAAGGAAAGCTTTTCCTCGACGCTCTGCGTGATTCATGAGGATGTAGAGCACGAAATACACCACAACACACATCAGATCATAAAAATCACCACAGCTTAAAATAATAAGGGCGTCCACAGTGTCTTACAATGTCTTCAATTTCCAAAGCAACATCTTAGGTCTTAAATTCACTGAAATAAGCTGTTGTAGGTCTCCAATCATTTTAAGCAGGTCTTAATTTTCCTTTCTGCATGTAAAGCTACTCAGTCGGTACAACCAACATTCATCCATTCATTCATTTGTTTTCTTGTCGGCTTAGTCTCTTTATTATTCCGGGGTCGCCACAGCGGAATGAACCGCCAACTCATCCAGCACGTTTTTATGCAGCGGAAGCCCTTCCAGCCGCAACCCATCTCTGGGAAACATCCACACACACTCATTCACACTCATACACTATGGACAATTTAGCCTACCCAATTCCCCTGTACCATGTCTTTAGACTGTGTTTGAAACCCGGAGGAAACCCACCCACGCAGGGAGAACATGCAAACTCCACACAGAAATGCCAACTGAGCCAGCCGAGGCTCAAATCAGTAAGCTTCTTGTTGTGAGGCGACAGCACTAACTACTGCGCCACTGTGTTGCAGTACAACCAACAATCCGTCTGAAAGATTTCTTTTCATTATTGTAGTTATTTAATAACTCTATTCACCAGTTTGGTTTGATTCTAACATTTACTATAACATTTGTTTATAAGTACGTCATGTTGAGCCCTAAAGGTCTGAAATTTCCTTCATAATGGTCTTAGAAAGGTCTTAAAAAGTCTTCCTTTTGACTTGGTGAAACTGTAATGAGTATATTTAATCTTAGAACTCTTAATCTTAAAAGAAAGAAATAATAAGTCAGAATTACTCGCTCTCCTGTGACTTTTCTCTCTCAAATATTTCCCCGATGATGTTGAACAGATTCAGGAAATGTTCACAGTGTTTCCTCTAATGTTTGTTCTTCTGGAGAAAGTCTGATTTGTTTTATTTCGGCTAGAATAACAGCAGTTCTTAATAGTTTTAAAGTCATTTCAATATTATTAGCCCCCTTCAGCAATATTAGATTTCTATTGTCTGCAGAACAAACCTATTATAAGACATGAAGTCATCTATAGCAACCAAACACGGCAGACAGACAACCGGTTCATCAAGTCTTATGTGTACAGTTCCTTATCACATTACACAAGTGTGGGCGCTCACACACACACACACACACACACACACAGGCGCGTGCACACGCACACACAAATGCATGCATTCGCGTACACATGCACACACACACACTTGCACGCATGTATTCGCGTACACACGCACACAATCACACACACACACACACTTGCACGCATGCATTCGCACACACAGGGTTTCTGGCCTTTAAACCCTGTTCTCTGTTGTTTACAGCGTCTCGTAAAGAGAAGGGTGCGCTGTGGATTTTACATTTAGTTTTATGCGTCGATCATTATGAGAAGCTTTAAAGAGGGTTACAGTAAAACACACACACACACACACACACACACACACACACACACACACACACACAAAAGTACAAAACATGCTAACAAATAAGCATTCAAGAGTTCACCCTCAGCTGATGAGTGATTATGAAGCGTGTTTGGCTTGCTGTCCCGGGAGAGAGCCCTGAGCTCATAAGATCCTCGAGCCCGGGGCTCCCTCCCGTTGACAGGGCGAGAGGGGAATTTGAGCTCAGGTAGATCTGAGGAACTCCCCTGCTGTAGTAGCTCATGAACAGATAGTGATCGCTCTTAAGAGATAACTACTGACTAGGAGCATGTCTATGGTGCTGGATTAGTCAATTAACTTAAGCTGCATGCTTTTGGACGGTGGGAGGAATTATAAAAGGTAACAAAATAACAGTGACAAAACAATAAACCTGAGAACAAATAATAGATTTATAAGACCAAAAGCAGTCCGTTAGACATGCACAAGATGAATTAAATATCATGTTTTAACTACAATGGAGAGATGAGATCCCGCGGTACATCCGAGACGGGCTGGCCGATTAAAGCTGCTCTCGGAGGGGAAGCTGATGCTGGAGCTCCCGCTGATAGGCTGTGCTATCTTCGTAAATAAACTGCAGATTCAGCTTTAAAACAACCACATTCTCACCTGAAAAATTTTTGCAACTTTATTTTTTGACACAGTAAAGGAGTATTTTAAAAACCTCCTCTCCTCCACCATTAGCATTTGCTGGTCTCGCTGCAATGCATTCTGGGATACCAGTGGTTCGTAAGCTCACACAAGTCACCTCTCAATGCATCCTTGGCCAAAGGCCAGAGCAAGTACACATGCGGGTATTTTATCTGTACTTTGGCAAGATGTGAACTTTGAACTTGAAACAGAACTTCGGCGACGGTTAATGACGTTTCACGAGGAAACAAGAACGCAAGACTGACAAGAACGCATACTGAGAAACAGCCTTGTGTATTTATCAGTGCTTCTCAAAGTGGGGGTCGCGGGACATGGAAGGGGGGGGGGGGGGGTCTGTTGATTTCTAAAACTCTATTTTTATTAAAGGGCCATGAAGCCCCCTCGTTTCAGCAGGGTGTTTTCACACCTTTACTTTGGAAAAAGTCAGAAAAGTGGGCGTGTCCAGCTCTGTTTAGGGGGGAGTGTCGGAGGAAGAAAAGTGGCATGGTGTGGGAGTGTCTATTTGGGCACGCGCGAGTTTCAGAGTCAAAATACACACACACACACACATACAGGAGAATGTGATGGTGTTTAACCTACATGGACATCTGTAGTCGAATTATTTGCCAAATTATTAAATGTTGGACTTTAACTGCAGTTTGGCTCTTTTATTCAGGGAATTCATTCATGCCTCTCGCGACACACGAGATATTTGATTCGAGGAGCTGCTCTAAGCCTGTATTTTTCATGCAATGTTTGATACCGCACGGCGAATGAGAGAAAAAAACCCTCAGCATTTCCCGGAAACTTAGATGCACACGACAGGTAGTGTCAGAAAGCCGCGTGTGTTATTCCGGTCACTAAATGCGGTAAAAACCCTACTCGAGGTTAAAGTTTGGTTGTGGTGCTAACGTGTTTACACTCTGTGCAATAGTTTGTTAGATACGAACAAACTGAATAAACAAAGAGCACTGGTCGCACACTTACCAAATCTGTAGAGACAGGACAATCACCAGCAACTAGAGCCGCGTCTTTATTAAGAGAATACTACAAACCAATCCGGATCTCAGCGTTTGCAGATGAGAACAGCTCTCAGGTAAACAATAATCCTCCTTAGACACGCAAGTTATTGTTGTCGAGCGTCGCGTACACTGTTAATCCAGACGTGACTCCAGCTGAGCTCTCACAGAGAGAAAATGAAAACGAAACTTAACTGCAGCAAACTATAAAAGCAACACTTCACGCTTGTTTTGCCAACACAACGTGGCGTCTCTGTCGTCTAAACACTGTGACAGTAATGAATATTAATGAAGCTGCACAATAGAGCGCGCTGATTGGTTTGAACCAAGCTTTACTCATGCATTAATGCATCGCACTGTAAGACGTAATAAGACACACTCTGGCACAGACGTCCAGTCTGCACGCTGGAATACACGCTATTATGTCATGACCGTGACGCAGCTTCAAAAATTCGTTTCAAACAGGAAGTACGAATTTGCTTGAAATAACGCAAAAACAACCAATTTACACTTTTTAGTGAAATATAGGTGTCCTAATAGTGTTTATAGCAGTGTGGGACACATATACGACTGTCAACAGCTCAAAAAATGTGTTTTGGTGTTTCGTGACCCTTTAAACCATAAAAATGACCATATTTTACCCATAACCTACTGAAGAGAAAAAATAGTTGTTTATAGTTACTATATACTACTGTATAGTTACTAGTTCTATTGGGTTGCGACCCCTGGGGTGATTACATTAAATTAAAGACACAGCAACAGCGTCAGATGCAGCAGATTGATTTAATAGCACCAGGTTAAACTTTCAAACACATTTACAGCACTCACATGCATTCAAACAGGGGTTTTCAAAGTGTGAGGCGCGCCTCCCCTGGGGGGCGCCAGAGCATGTCAGGGGAGGCGCAGGAAAAATATTATATAAAAAAAATATAATTATTAAGTTTAATTATTATATGTATTTTTATTATATTTAAACGTTTTAATTAAACAAAGCTAAAAAAAAAAATAATACGTCAAAAATAAGAAAACCTTTTTTACCCAGAAGACCATAGCTGTGAATTCGCTTCTGTTTGGCAAGCCCGCCAAAGTTTGGATGCGCGCGTACTCGACCGGTGATGTGGCGCGCGTACTCGAGCGGTGGGGGGAAGGCGTCGCGGGGGCACTTTTGATCATTTTGGAAGGGCACTTTCTATCCAAGACTAAAAAGGGCATGTGCACTGCACAGGTTGAGCCCTATGCGCCCTATGCATCCCTATGTGTATATATGTATATGCAATACCTGCTAATACAATGGATCGGTTTCTGAGACCCCCCGATTCAAAGCCTTCAAGTTCAGGGCTTAAACCCAAAAGACGACGATATGATGATCAGTATTTGAGTTTAGGATTTACGTGGACAGGACCAGCTGATGAACCACGACCTTTATGTGTGGTTTGTCAAGATATTTTGGCTAATGACAGCATGAGACCCGCTAAACTTCGACTGTTTTGACTGGGATGGACAGTTCTTGGATCTGTTCTGTTCATATTGAACCATCATCCTAGTTTTAAAAACGTAATATTAAAATACTTGTTATTACTCTGTAAATAATTGCACTTTCATGCAAATGATGATAAAAGTGAGTTAACAGTCTGACATCTGTCTGTCTCTTTATATATATTGTATATATATATATATATATGTGTGTGTGTGTGTGCGTGTTTGGGAGGAGGGGGGCGCCATTAGATAAGTTGTGTCAAAAGGGAGGCCCACTGTCTCAGACTTTGAAAAACCCTGCATTAAAACAATTCAACAATGATTAGACTTGGGTCCATTGTGTGGGTCTGTGGGTCTGTGTGTGTGTGTGTGTTTGTGTGTGTGTGTGTGCCATTGCATGCAAGGTTTCTGTATTTATCACCACCTCAGAGGATATTGGGGCTCGCGAGTTATTGGCATTGTTATTTTGGGGGTCGCGGGCTGAAAAGTTTGGGATCCTCTGCTCTATATAATCAATAAGACAAGCAGTCATAGTTTCTATTTTTAAAACGCAACACAATTTCCCTCTGGATTATGAAGGCTAATATGAGCATGGGTTTATAACAAGTGTATAGTCAGCTCTACATATACACAACAAGTCTATCAGAACAAAAGTGTTGCGTGTCCTCATTTAGCAGTAGGTGTGTGTGTGTGTGTGTGTGTGTGTGTACAGTATAAAACAGTGAGTCAGTGTATCTTCCAGGAAACCGTTTCAACTTGTGTGCAATTAAAGCAGATCATTAAGAGCTAAAATGAAGACAGCAGAATAAATGACCAGAGACTCATTCTGCTGTCAGACAGAAACTGAAGCTCCAGAGAAACATTCGGCACATTTCTGTATTTCGGTTTATTTGCGGCTTTATACTTCAATTATTTCGGCTTAGTCTCTTATTTATCAGGGTTCGCCACAGCGGAATGAACTGCCAACTATTCCAGCATATGTCTAACACAGTAGATGCCCTTCCAGCTGCAACCCAGTACTGGCAAACACCCACTTATACACTACAGCCAATTAAGTTCATCAATAGCGCATGTGTTTGGACTTGTGTTGGAAACCGGAGCACCCAGTGGAAACCAACACAGGGAGAACGGGACTCGAACCAGCGACCTTCTTGCTGTGAGTGCTAACCCCTGAGCCACTGTATTCTAAAACATTTCAGATTAAGTTTGACTCTATCCTCAACTTATAAACTAGTGTTTGTGAACGCCTCACGCATGCAACATGAGCAATAGTCTTTCCTGTTGCTCAGTCAGAGGAAGAGAGTTGAGAAACGGTGAGTTTGTGTTGAAACAGAAAGAGTAAAGTCACGCTCTGCTGAACCTCCTGAAGACCTCCTTATCACTTATCTAAAATTTAAGATGTTTATGACTTCTCCGGCATCATAAAGCATCAGATCTGAGTTCAGGATCTGCTGTGACGTCGCTAGAGCTCGAGTTATTGTATTTATTTCAATTTTATGTTTATTGCGAACAATCATTTGAGCACAATCAAACTTTATTGTCACATACAGTCCAAGGTGTGCAACTTTAAATTATATGCAACTTTATTATATGCAGATGTACTATTGACATAGGTGGTTTATCTATAGATTAAAGTCATACTTTGAAAACAGAAGTAAAAAAAGAGAAGAAAGAAAATAAAAATAAAAATAAAAAATAGGTGAAAAAATAATAGTTTAATAATTTTAAAAAGGCACATATATATATATATATATATATATATATATATATATATATATATATATATATATATATATATATATATATATATATATATATAATATATAAAATTATATATTAATAAATTTAATTTTAAAATGTCAATCCCGATAAAAAAATACAATTATGCTCTTTAATGTAAATATTAACAAAAAATTATTTACAAAACCCCAATTTTACTTTATTTAAAAAATTATGTTCCTCAATACATAAAATATCTAATATAAAATTGTACAATGATAAAATTAATGAAAAAAATACCAGTTTAATGATTAAATTAAAATAATGCTCTTGACTATATACACAATAATCTATGTAAAACAACATATTAATAAATAAATATTTAATTATAATTTTATATTTAAATACAATAAAAAATATAATTCAACTTCAACTAAAAAATAATGATCTTTAATAAGTTATATATAATTAAATGCAAATAAAACTAATAAAAATCCCAATTGAATGTTTTATTTTAAGAAAATGCTCTTAAATAAAAACATAATAACCTATGTCAAACATTACACATAAATAAATTATATATATATATATATATATATATATATATATATATATATATATATATATATATATAATACATATTGACAACTATTTAATTAAAAATAATGCTCTTTAATAAAATATTAAAAACATTTTTATGAAATTATTTAAAATAAAATCACAATTCAATAATTTAATAAAACAATTCTGCTCTTCAATGTATACAATAACTTATATTCAAACAAAAATATTTACAAAATGTTAATTTAACCTTTCTTTAAAAAAATGCTCTTGAATATATACAATAACTAATATAAAATTATATATTACTAAAGTTAATTTAAAAATCCAAATTTAATGTTTTAATTAAAATAATGCACTTGCATATATACACAATAAATTAAATAACAGTTGTTTAATAAAACCAGTGCTTTTTAATACATTTAAAAATCATAATTAAATCACAACTATTTAATAATAATAATGCATTTTAATAAATGATATACAATTATATATAAATAAAACTAATTTTAAAAATCACAGTTCAATTATTTAATAAAAGTAATGCTCTTAAATATATAAAACATACTAAATATTGTTAAAATGAATTAAAATAAATGACCTCAACTCCTTACAGAATAGTCTCAAATGACCTCTACTATGCATATATAGGTATTAAAGAAACTATATACATATTCCTAAACATAAATCCATGTGCATATTTACACATCAGCATATATCATACACATATGTTTAACATTTATCCATCTATTAAGCATCTACTATTCATTTATAGCAACAAACTCTAACCTATTTCCAAATACACACACACACACACACACACACACACATGCATCTCCTTCTTTAAATTAACCACAAATAACTTCCTTTATTTCTCATATTCAGTCTGAATGATCAGTTTGTGGCGTTTCAGCTGTTTGACTGGAGGGCAGATCATTTTTCCAGCTCAGCCTTTATAAAACAACCCAGTGTTTGCAGGAGCCGCTGTCAAAACACACACGTTTACTTAAAGTCTTAATAAATGAGGACATCCTGCGCAATATGGATATAGAGCTCACTTGAAAGTTATTAACAGCTGTAGGGATTCATATCAATACGTAGGCCTTCCTGTTTTGAGTGTGACTGAGAGTGTGTTATTATTTTTAAAGTATTGAAAGCGTCCCGCTCACACTTTCCAATAAGGTTTCATTAGTGAATGTATTTACAAACATGAACTAATTATGAACAACACATGTACAGCATTTATTAATCACAGTTCAACATTTACTAATGGGTTATTAACACTTAATTGCATTAACATTAGTTTATACTGCAGTAGTAAATGTATTGTTCATTGTTTGTTCATGTTAGTAAATGCATTAATTAACATTAACTAATACAACCTTATTGTAAAGTGTTACCAACATCTCTTTCAATTTTTAAATAGGAATATTAATATTCAGAGCATTTATTTGCATGCATTTGTTTTCAGACTTTATTTACGTGATATAATAATGCATATAATTTTTTCAATAGTATTTCTAGGTTAAGAAATCCAGAAAAACAATAATAACTTTTCAGAACTATTTATTAGTCATATTTAATAGTAAAAATAGACTAAAGATCCATAATTATTATTTTTTTGTAATTAATTACTTGATAATAAATTATTGCAAATTAATGTAACTTTAAAAAGTCTTATTTGTTTTATTTCGGCTAAAATAAAAGCAGTTTTTAATTTTTTTAAGGTCAATATTATTAGCACTTTTAAGCTATTTTTTTTGATAGTCTACAGAACAAACCATCGTTACACATTAACTTGCCTAATTACTCTAACCTGCCTGGTTAACGTAATTAACCTAGTGTCCTGAAGAATATCTAGTCTAATATTATTTACTGTCATCATGGCAAAGATCAAATAAATCAGTTATTAGAGATGAGTTATTAAAACTGTTATCTTTAGAAATGTGTTGAAGAAATCTGCTCTCCGTTAAACTAAAATTGGGGAAAAAATAAACAGGGGGGAGAATAATTCTGACTGTAACTGTATATTTATTTATTTATTTTCATTTAGAGCTACTTATTTTGCTCTAAAATAAATAAATTGTTGACTTTATTTTTGTTTTTTATTGTTGTATTTTTGAATATAATATATTATTAAAACAGAGGACTTAAGACTAAACAACACTGCTTATTTTAACATAAATTAAAACATTTGTCATTCTATTGTCATTTATAGAAAACTAATTGCTCTAAATGAAAATATTATTATTTGAAGTTTGGAAGAAATGTTATCAGAACTTTAAAGAATAAAACAAATAATACATTTTTATTAAAACACTCAATAAATCCAGTATAATCAAAAACAACTGAGAATTTCTCAAGTGGTCTTGTAATTATGTTTAACAGTGTCTGTCTGTCTGTCTGTCTGTCTGTCTGTCTGTCTGTCTGTCGATTGATCATCGATAGATAGATAGATAGATAGATAGATAGATAGATAGATAGATAGATAGATAGATAGATAGATAGATAGATAGATAGATAGATGTTTAATAAACTGTTTTTGGGTAAATTAATCAAATATATGACCTATATTTACAGAAAAATTTATAAAATATTCATTTTCAAAAAAAAAAAAATCTATCCATCCATCCATTCATCCAGAAAAGCAATAATTACTAAGAGCTATATATTAATCATATTTAATAGTAAAAAAAGAAATACACTAAAGATCCATAATGAATATTTTTGTAATTAATTACATGATAATACTGTAAATTAACAGAAAATACAAATAATAAATTATATATTTGAAATATATTTTCATTGGGAGCAATTTAAATTTTATTTTAAAATTATTTATAATATTATATTATTAATACTAATAAATTTTAACAGAAAACTTTATACTTAAAATAACCCTGTTTTTAACATAAATTAAAACATTTGTCAATGTATTGTCATTAGAAAATTTAATTCTCCAACTGACAATATTATTACTTAAGATTGGAAGAAATGTTATCAGAACTTTATAAAATAAAACAAATATTAACATTTTATTAAACACATAATAAATCCAGTGTAATCAAGAGAGACTGACATAGCCAATATATTTATTAAAACGGTTTTGTGTAATTAAACCAAATATATTACCAATATTCACAGAACAATGGATACAAATATTAATTTTCAAAATCTATCTATCTATCTATCTATCTATCTATCTATCTATCTATCTATCTATCTATCTATCTATCTATCTATCTATCTTAAAATTAATAATTTGTATAGGATGCTTTACAATATTATATTTATGCATATACATTAGATTAGTCAGTACTGAAGGCAACATATCCGTTTAATTAAACTGTTTTGTGTAATTAAACCAAACATATGACCTATATTTAATGAACAATGGATTCATATTTTCAACATCTATCTATCTATCTATCTATCTATCTATCTATCTATCTATCTATCTATCTATCTATCTATCTATCTATCTATCTATCTATCTATCTATCTATCCTCCATGACCTTATAAACCGCGTTTTCTTTATTTTTGACTACTTTTTCCCCACTTTGAGGACGTCTCTAAATACAGGAAAAGGGTCAAACATCACAGACAGCCCATAATAATCAGTATATTGTAATGGAGAAGCAGTTCTCACCGTACTCGGAGCTATTTTGTTCTTCCTCCTGCTTCTTTTTGCCCATTTCTCTTCACTTTGTGTTGAGAATGTGTTGAAAGTGTGTTGTGAATAACCCGCGCGTTCATGTGTCGAAAACAAACAGAAATTAACGGATCCTTTACTGCCCTCAGAGTCGAAAAACTCCAGTATTTCCGCGCGTTTCTCGGTTTCTGTGTTGTCTGTAAATCTTTCCTGAAGTAACTAAGCGCTGCTGTGACGTCACGTGGTGCACCTGCTGCTGGACGCGCGCCATAGACTCACCTGTGTGCGCGCGTTCACGAAACTCCACCCGAGCGAGCGCGTGCGCGTTCTCTGTTGGCGAATGTTCCTAGAAGGGATACAGCTGCGGCAGGAAGAAAACGAGAATTATTTCTAATATTTACCGATCAGTTGTATTTTATGAACGTCTACTCTCCCCCCAACCCTAAACACGACCATCACAGTAATGAAAAAACAGTGATTAAAAAGATAATTACTCATATTATTTATTTAATTACCCATTGAATTGTATTCTATTAATGTCTACCCATAGCCCAACTCTAAACATAGCCCTCACAGTAATGTAAAAGCAGTAATTATACCAATTATTCATTTTATTTATTAAATTACCGATTAAATTGTATTTTATTAACGTATACATCTCTACCCAAGTCTAAAACTAACCCTCATAGTAATGTAAAAACAGTAATTATACCGAGAATTATTTGTTAAATTAACTATAAATTGTATTTTATTAACATCTATCCCTACTCCAACCCTAAACACAACCCTGACAGCAATGTAAAATTAATATTTGTTGTTGTACAGTCTCACAAAAATGATGCGATTGACCCGGGTATCCGCAGCTGTATCCCTTCTAGACTTTACCCGACTCCCGTTCAAACAGGGTTGCCAAGTTTACAAATTTAGGCAACTTTTAACTACTTTGTTAGCTGTCATTTATTCCGCGGGTTAAAAGTTTGGCATATTGCATTAATTGTATTATTATGACTGGCCTTGTTGAAATATAAAGTGATTCAAAAGATGCTTTTACGAATAAGAGTCCACAATCAGCGTTTTTACGGTTTTAAACCTGGCAACCCTGGCCTCAAACTTGAGGGCTACATTCTTTTCTCGCGATTCTCAGCTTTAATTTTTATTTTTTATTTTTTTATTTACGTTTTCAGTTTCATCTAAATTTGACAATCAAGCCGCTCTTTGACACCAGAACACTGATATAACATTCAAATTTAATATTAAAACATTATTCATTTCCTCAATGGGGGAAATAGTTTAAAACACAGATCATTCAGCAGCTCTGACGTTCTTATTTGCTGATTATTGACACTAGTGACGCTTAAACAACACAATTGTGAATAATGAACACACAGCTTCTGTTTATAATCAGTACAGTTGGCCATTAGCCTGAAATCAGCACACAGTACAGTAAAGACTGATAACACTGCGGCTGCTTTATTGATTTATCTGTACAGTAATGAAGACTCTTATTAGACATGAGTAATACAAAACCACTCAATCACACACTTGGTGAATATTCATTCAAGTCGACACCTTTACTTCTCTCTTAATCCCAACAAACCGGGAATGTTGCACGAAGCTTCTCTTCACGTTATAAAACATCCATTAATAGAACAATAGTGTTAATTTATTATTATTTTTACTTTTTATTTAACTTTAGTTGAACTAATGTACTATTTTTAATTTGAAATTAAAAATTGGAAAAGCAAACTAAAAAAAAAAAAAAAAAAAATATATATATATATATATATATATATATATATATATATATATATATATATATATATATATATATATGTGTGTGTGTGTATGTATACACCAAGTCACAAATGCACAAGCATATTATTTAACATTTTTTTTATGAAATATGTTATTTATTAAAATAAATGAATAAAAAAATAAATTCATGTTTCAATAAAAAGAGCTTCAAGTATGATTTTGTTTTGGTTGCAACACTTTAAGATTCATGAGATTTTAGTTGTTTTTAATTACTCTTACATTTATTGTGAGCATTATTTTCAGTGATTTTTGAAAACTCTTAATTTTTTTTTATGTGTTCAAGAAAGGACACTCGCATGTTCTGATGAAGTATAATAATATTTTTTTTTTACATTTTGTCAGTGTACAATGATCAAACATGATAATATTACATATGCACCATATGTATATGCACCAAAAGTTTAATAAAAAATAAGTGGTAACTTAACATTGTGTCCCACACTATTCTAAAATCAGTTTCATTTATGAACATTTAAGTTCCATTTTAAAAATGTTGCTACTTTGCTTTAGATCATTTCAAGAACTCGAAAAATTAACATTTCAATATTCAGTGTTTTTAAATGCTGCTACTTTGCTTCAAATCCTTCTAAGAACGCTTAAAAGCAACATTCTAATATTCTGTTTTATTTAAACGTTGCTACTCTGTTTCAAGTCATTCTGAAAACACTCAAAATTAGCATCTAATCTTCTATTTTTTTTTATTTGTTGCAACATGGTTGCAAATCATTTGAAAAATTCTTAAAAGTCTGATATTCTGTTCTTTAAATGTTGCAAGTTTGTTTTAAATAATTCCAAGAACAATTAGAAAAGCATTCAAATATTCTGTTCTTTAATTGCTTGTTTTGTTTGTACATTTAAAAGTAACATTTCAATAATAAGCAATTTTTTAAACGTTGCTACTTTGTTTTAAATCATTCCAAGAACACTTAAAAGTAGCATTTCAATATTCTGTTTATTTTAAATGTTGCTACTTTGTTCCAAATCCATTCTGTGAACACTTAAAAGTGAAATTCCAATATTCTATTTATTTTTAATTTGATACTTTGTTTCATAATATTCAGAGAACACTTAAAAGTAGCATTTCATTATTCTGTTCTTTTTTAAACGTTGCTACTTTGTTTCAAAACATTTCAAGAATTCTAAAAAGTAACATTCCAAATATTGTTTCCTTTTAAACTTCGCTACTTCGTTTCAAATCATTGCAAGAACACTTAAAAAGTAACATTTCAATATCTGTTCTTTAAATGTTGCTACTTGTTTCAAAATATTCCAAGAACACTTAAAAGTAACATTCCAAATATTCTGTTTTTTTAATGTTGCTACTTTGTTTCAAATCAATCGAAAAATTCTTAAAATTAAAGTTTTTTTGTTTAATATTTTGTACTTTTATTGTCGCTACTTTGTTTCCAATCATTGTAAGAGCACTTAAAAGTGACATTCTAATGTTCCACTTTGTTTAAATGTTGCTATTTTGTTTCAAAATATTCCAAGAACACTTAAAAGTAACATTCCAAATATTCTGTTTTATCTAAATGCTGCTACTTTGTTTCAAATCATTGTGTGAACATTTAAAAGTAGCGTACCAAATATTCAGTTATTTTTATTATGTTGCTACTTTGTTTCAAATCATTCCAAGAACACTCTACTTTGTTGAAATGTTGCTACTTTGTTTGAAATCATTCCGACATTCTAATATTCTAGTGGAACAAAAGGGAATGGGAACATTCTGTATCAAACAGTATTTATTAAAACAGTTACACTTACAAAAACAAAAAGTTCATGGTTGTTAATGAAAAACGGAAATTACATGCGACAGATCCCAGCAGGAAGTGCTGTCTGGAATTTGAATGGGACTTCCTGGGCAACATTAGTGTGTGTGGTTTTACAGTTTCCAGCATGGTGTCATCGGTGTGTGCGTGTTGATCATGAGTGCCCGATGAGTGAGAGTGCAGTGTCGGGCTCTACACACACCTCCAGACGTGCGAGCCGGCTCTGCTCTAGAGCGATGGCCTCCGCAGAGTGTTTGCATTTCTCCGAGCCGCACTGACAGGTGAAGTACTTGCTCTTGATGTCCCAGAAACGATCACCGTAATCAAACCTGCCATAAAACACACATAATAGCAGGAACAGGCCATAAATTCATAGAGATCCGTCATAAAGTGATAAAGCACATGCAGGAATCAAACACACAAAATTAAGATCAGTTTTGACATATTTCTGTTCTCTGATTATAATAATGTGACTAATAAGCTTGCACAATTTTCATATTGCATAAAAGCCTTTAGTAAATAAATAAATAATGTATAAATGTATATAAAAATGATAAGAAAATATATAAAAAAATTTAATATTTAAAAATTAATGATAAATAGGTGAATAAAAAATAAATAAATAAATAAATACATAATAAATAAAAAATATAAGAAAATAAATACATAATAGATAAATAGGTAAATATAGTAAGAAAATAAATATATAATAAATAAAGAAAATATATAAGAAAATAAATACATAATAAAACAAATTTATAAATAAGAAAATAAATACATAAATAAATAAAAAATAATAAATAAATAAAATATATAAGAAAATAATTATATAATAAATAAATAAGTAAATATGATATATAAGAAAATAAATATATTATAAATAAGTAAATTAAATATCTAAGAAAATAAATAAATAATAAATAAGTAAATAAAATATATAAGAAAATAAATACATAAGTAAATTAAATATATAAGAAAATAAATAAATAAATAAGTAAATAAAATATATAAGAAAATACATAAATTAAAAATATAAGAAAATAAATAAATCAATTAAATATATAAGATAATAAATGCATAATAAATAAATAAGTAAATAAAATATATAAGAAAATAAATATGAAAATAAATATATAAGAAAATAAATAAATAAAATATAAAATATATAAGAAAAATAATAATAAATTAAATATATAAGAAAATAAATAATAAATAAGTAAATAAAATATATGTATAAACAGTAAAGATTTTACAAATATTTTAGAGTATTACAAATGTTATTATATTTTCTTTAAGAATAAAATCATGCAGATTTTCAGGAATGTTGTACCACACGAAAAGACCAATCATACAACATCATCTAAACACCTGGAGGATGAATCTGCATCCCTGCATTTTTTACAGAGTGGATCACAAGTGCCCACAGTTCACCGTTTGCGATCATGTCTCTGTTTCGTTCTGTTGATATGTGCTATAAATATTCATAGCTTGAGACAGATGGAAATGAGTGGATTGTGCAGCCGCCATTACGGCTCATTGCTTTTTTTTTGCCCACCAGGATTTTTGGCACTAATAACGATCAATAGCGAGTATAAACTGTGGTGAAATCAGCATCTCACCCGAGCTCCTGTCCGGTGAAGATGTCTCTGGAGCTGAAGAAAGCGATGCGAGGGAAGCGCAGGTCCTGATGCAGCATAAACACACGCACAGGGATGATGTTCGGGTCACACAGATGGTTTATGAAGCGGCTGATGTTTCCGTAATAGCGGGCATCGATACAGTACACCTCACCGTCCTGATCCAATAGAAATATTCATAATAAATGGATGAAATAAATTAATAGAAAAATAATTAACATAAATTAAAACATCTGCGGTAGAGCTAAATTAAAAACAGAAATAATAAATGAATAAAAAAGGTCACAAAAATTAAACATGCCAATTAAAAAGTAGCGTTACAGATGAGAAATTAATAATAAAAAACTATTTGTAATAATTAATTATTTGTTAATGATTTTTTTCAAAATCAGTAAACATAAAATAGCAATTTAAAAAATGGAAAGTTAAAGAGAGAAGAGCACTAAACATTTAATTAACATAAAATAATTATCAAAATACTTAATATACTAATAAAACCTATAATAGTACAGAATAATTAATACCAGCCCCCAACATATTTTAGTTTCAGTGATATTCAGTAATAAAAAACATATATAAGAATAAATAATGTATTTATTTTTTACATTTATATCAGTTACTTTGTTTTTATGCAATTTTTTAGCATTGTACATTCATTTATTTTTCATATGTGCCATACCTTGAACCCCATATTATAATAAAATCCTGGCATGACATAAGCAAACATGACAGTGGTTGTAATTTGTATCAGGGAATTTAATTTATTTTGATGAAAACACACACACCTTGTTGTCCAGGTCAAAGAGATATGAATCGTCCTCTCTCACGTCTGCTTCAGCATCAGATATCAGCTCACCAACATACCTGACACACACACACACACACACACACGAGAATTACAGAATTAATTAATTATTTACACAGAATTAAAAACAAATTACGTTTGGTTGTTGTGTTGTGTCCTGAGAATCAGCTTGAATCAAAATAACCAGCCAGTAAATGATTCAAATAAATGATTCATTTGAATCAATCAGTTAAAAACAGTGATTCATTTGCATCATCATCATTCAAAACTTGCCATAAAAGCCTGCGATGAGTTGGTATGAACAATTAATACTGCAAAGACCTTTATTAATGTAGCAAAATAATCTATTGTCTATGTCAAATAAACGCTGCTTGTTTGATTCTGGTTTTAAAGACTGCTGGATTGTTGAGCTCTAAGCAGTTTTCTAATTAGTAACAGAGGAAATCACTTTTGATTTTAGTTTCTAAACCTTTTCTAAAATCGTCTTACTAATTAATGAACAATGACTTTGACTGATTCACTCACAAAAAATAATCAGTTTGGAGAATCAGTTTAAAATGACTCTTTAGAACTTTTAAAAAGAATCAGTTCTGAGAATCAGTTTAAAATTATTCTTTAAAATTTTTTTTGAAAAGAATCAGTTTCAAATGGTTCTTTAGAATTAAAAAAAAAAAGAATCAGTCTTGAGAAACAGTTTGAAATGATTCTTTTGAAATTTTGAAAAGAATCCGTTTTGACAATCAGTTTAAAATGATTCTTTTGAACTTTTAAAAAAGAATCTGTTTTGAGAATCAGCTTAAAATGATTCTTTTGAACTTTCTGTTACCAGGCTGACAAAATCCTCTGAACAGTTTCTAGATGAGAAATCAACAAGACCGGCTGCTAATAAGAAGATCTAATGTTTCGAAAGACGGCAGCATGTGATCAGAGAATAGAGAGAGAACACACTCGCAGATGAAGCTTCCTTGAGGAATATCTTGAAGAGCTCGAACACCCCAACCCATCTTCTCTGTGCGGTACAGCTGGAGACGCACCCTGAACACACACACACACACACACACACACACACACACACACACACACACATATTAGAAACACATATAAACACGAAAAAACACACATTACAAACAAAGACCAACACAAAACACGTTACACACACACACTCTCTCTCTCACACACACACACACACACGTAAGAGAACAACAACAGACACACACACACATTAAAAACACACATAAACACATTACAAACGGACAGAAATACACACACAAAAAACAAACACCAACACAAACAACAGACCTAAACACATACATAAATGCAGACATGCGCGCACACACACACACACACACACACACACACACGACAGGCAACTGACTTGATTCCAGCCTGCACCACGCGGTTCTTGCACGTCTTGTGGCAGGAGCAGGCCATGTTACACTCGAAGATCAGCGGCGGCTCGATCTTATTAAACTCCTGCAGGAGACGATGATCCTGCGTGAACACACACACACACACACTTTATACAGCCCTCAGTGATGTATTATAGAGTTATAATAGAGATGAACAGAGCAGTGTTGTTGTACCTTGTCGTACCAGCAGCGGATGCTGAGCTGCCCACATAGACAATTACTGGACGAACAGTCATCTGTACAGCTGCAGTGCTGAAACACACACACACACACACACACACACACATTATGATAACACAGTAAAAAAAGCAGTAATTTCCATGAACTTGCCATGAAAAAACAGGACATGTTGTCACCTACTGGAGTGTGTGTGTGTGTACTGAGCGGTACCTGCAGGTGTGTGATGTTGCGGTCGATGTTCATGGCAGATGTTTCACAGTTTTCTGCGATGTATTTGTAGTCAGACGGACAGCCTTCATCATCCACGCCATTAACACACGGGATTGGCACGTTCTCGTAACCCTGAGCCACGTCACTACACACACACACACGAACACCCACACGCCCACACGAACCACACATGCACGCACAAACAAAAAACACACACACTTAAATAATAATTCAAACTCAATCACAAAACTCCCCTGGATAATAATAATAAAAATAATAATAAAAACTATAAAAAATAATATAATATTAATAATAATAAAAATAATACAAACATAATAATAATAATAATAATAATAATACAAAATATGTATATAATAATATTAAAATAATAAAAATAAAATAATAATAATAACTATAAAATAATATAATAAAATTAATAATAATAAAAATAATAAACACATAATAATAATAATAATAATAATAATACAAAATATGTATATAATAATATTAAAATAATAAAAATAAAATAATAATAAGAAAATAATAAAAATAATATAATAATAATAATATTAAAATTAGAATATAATAACAATAAAACAATAATAATAAATTAATAAACAATATAATAATAATAAATTAATAAAAAACAATATAACAATATTAATAATAATAAAAGTAATGATACAATAATAATAAAAACAATAATAATAAATTAATAATAATAATAATAATAAATTATATTAATTTAATAATAATAAAATAATATAATAATAACAATAACAACAATACAAAATATATATTAATAATATAATAATAATAATAAACAATAATAATATGATAAATAAATATATAATAATAATAATAAAATAACAATAATAAAAATAATAATATCATAATAATAATAATAATAAAAAATAATATTAATAACAAGGGGCTAATAATATTGAGCCTAAAATGGTTTTAAAACTAAATAAAACAAATAAAACTTTCTCCAGAAGAGAAAATTATATCAGAAAAACTGTGAAAAATGTCTTGCTCTGGTAAACATCATTTGAGAAATATCTGAAAAAGAAGAAATATTCACAGTAGGGTGAATAATGTAGATTTACTCATGATGAGACGCACACTGACCTGCAGATGATCCTCTCGGTGCGCACGATGCGGTTTGCGATTCCTCTTCGTAGTTTTCTGTTGATCTGCAGCGCCACCCAGACGGGCGTCTCCCCGCGGGCCAGAGACAGCGGCGTGTCGCCCTCTTTATTCACGATATCGATGTCTGCACCGCGAGACAGAAACAACCTGGAAATAAAAATTAAAAATTGACAAATTATACCTCCTAATCCCAACAGGGAAAACCAGCAACAATAAAGAATGCAGGATTATATGCGGTCACGGCTTTGCAATCTAAATATGTGATTATAATGGAAGTCAATGGGGCAAAAACAGCACCGACATCCCCAAAGAGGAGTCAACCTGAACAGTACACAAGGGTTAATCATTAAGCTCAATAATTCAGTTGCCAAGCATTTTATGCATTAGAGTCATCTAATATATTGGCAAGCCACCCAAGAACGGTTAAGCCAAATACAGCAAAATCTAACAATGATGCTTGTCATTAGGGCCAGGGTGCAAAAAAGGGGGGTTTGGGGGGATTGACCACCCCTAATAACACTTGAAGGATGCCAAAACAAGCCGCGTGGGGTTTCAGCCCTTTAATACTGAGAAATAATTTGCTCTGATCTGTATTTTAAACAAAACATTTACTAATTAAAATAAAAAGGCCAGCACAGTGGTTCAGTGTTGTTTCAGTGTGGAGTTTGCATGTTCTCCCCGTGTTGGCGTGGGTTTCCTCCAAGTGCTCTGGTTTCCCCCACAGTCCAAACACATGCGCTATAGGGGAATTGATGAACTACACTGACTGTAGTGTATGTTTGATTGAGTGTGTATGGGTGTTTCCCCAGTACTAGGTTACGGCTAGGGTTAGGGTAATGTTTAAAACCTATGTTGGAATCGTTAGCAGTTAATTCACACACTGATTTGTGCTAAATGTTGGTGTGTGTGTGTGTGTGACCCACGTGACGCAGTCGCTGTATCCCTCGCGAGCGGAGATGTGCAGCGGTGTGTCTCCGTGAACGTTGACGGAGGAAAGAGGACAGCCGGCGTTCAGGACCAGCTCTGCTATCTCAGCACTGCCTGCGAATGAAGCCCAGTGCAGACACACGTTCATCTCCTGCACACACACACACACACACATCAGCAAACACACACACATCAGCAAACATGTGAGTAGACATGTGATGTTTGTGCGTTGTGTGGCACTCAGTTGTGATGGTTAAGGTTAGGATTTGTGTGTGTGTGTGTGTGTGTGAGAGACTGACCTTATCTCGGAGTGTGACGTCTGCTCCTCTGTTCAGCAGGGCTCTGATCACCTCTATATGTCTGTGTTCTGCAGCCCAGATGACGGGCGTCCAGCCGCCGCTGTCCTGAAACACACATACACACACACACACACTCATCACGCTTGATTCCATAACACACAACACAAAATAACACAGTAACTGCAGCATCGGATGTATTTTGTTGATGTGGTAAACCATGTGTGTGTGTATTCTCGTGTGTAGTTTCAGGCTACTCACCTGTGCGTTTATATCCACCTGCCCGGTGCTTAGCAACAGCATGACCACCTCCAGATTGCCCAGTTTAGCAGCGTGATGAAGACCTGTGGAGCCGTCGTCTTCCTGGACCACACACACACACACACACACATGCATGCACCCACAAAAAAACACACACACACCAATCAGAACACCCCAATAATGTTTCTGATCACTGAACACAAAACAATGTGCATTTGATAGTGTGATAAACACAGGAGTGTGTGTGTGTGTGTGTGTGTGTGTGTGTGTGTTTTTGTGTATCATGGGTATGACACAGGAGGTGGTGAATTATGAGGACATTGCTGATGTCTCCATTTCCCCAAAAGCTTACAAATCACACAGAATGAGTTTAATTCAGAAGGAAAGCAGCAGAGTTTGCTGAGAGTGTTGGGTTAATGGACAGCGTGGAGCGAGAACAGACAGTTTATACTAGGGATGTCCAATAGTATCTGGATGCAGCCTTTATGATGCAAGCTGAGATGTCAGACACAATGCACTCAAATGGAGCGAGTGACCTCGCTGTGAGGGGTGGGGTTAGGGGTGGGGTTAATTGAGCCCATTAAAAAGCATTGGATGCAGCTCAGATTGCACTGCACCAGGTCTGCATCCAGACCACTCTCGGGATGCCCCGATCAGGTTTTTTTGCTGAGTCATTTGATTTTGAGTATCTACCGATAGCGAAACCAGATCCGATACTTGTATAACACATAAAAGTGAATATAGAAGAGCAAAGAAACAGATCCAGGATGATCCTTATTTTTTATTTAATTACTTCATTTTAACATTCAACATCTCTGTTAAAGAGCCTCTATTTTGCATTATAAAGGGTAATATTTTGGTGTTGGGGTCTTCAGCAACAGGCTGATCTGCATGCAGAGTCTTATAATGTGCATTTATTTTTACATAATTCTCCCATATGATTGGTTGAGCGATTCATTTGTTCCCAAACCCCTCCTTAGCGCGAGGCTAATCTGCTCTGATTGGTTCTTTTTAATATATATATATATATATATATTAGTTGATTTGCAGTGCATGATTTTAATTAGCAGTTCTTTATTTGTTTGCGAATTTCATTTGTATTTCTCAAAACTTCCTTTTCTCTTTGCAGTTCTATATTTTTGTGAGCAAAATTTATTTTTATTTCTCAAATATGAATTTTTGCTTTGCGATTTTTGGAGATTTGCATTTATTTTTTTTTGCTCAACACTTTATTTTTCATTTGCAAAACATTCTATTATTCTGCAAGTATATATGTCCATAGATAGACTACATAGTAAAGTCCCCACAATTCACAAAAACAAACCGTAACCGTATGGTAAGGGCTGATGGAGGGAATTTGGCCAGGACACCGAGGTTATACCCCTGCTCTTTACCAGAAGTGCCATGGGGTTATTAATGAGCAAAGAGATTCAGGAGCTCAGTTTAAGGTCTCATCTGAAAGACAGCGCCCACTGACAGTGTAGTGTCCCCTTCCCTATACTGGGTCATAAGAACTAACGCAGACCACAGGTTGATCGCCCCCTGCTGGCCTCACTAACACCACTGTCAACAGCAGCCTAGCTTTCCCATGTGGTCTCCCATTCAGACACTGACCAGGTGTAATCAACACAGTGTGTGAGAGTTTGGGAGTGTGAGATAGCGTTTGTGTATGTGTGATGCTCACAGTGTAGTAAACACAGGCTCTGTGTATGCATGTGAGTGTGTGTGATGGCGACAGTATGCCAAATAGGCTTTGCTCTGGATCAGGAGTGCATGTGTGTGTGTGTGTGTGTGTGTGTGTGATGCTCACAGCGTGATAGACGCAGGCTCCGCTCTGGATCAGGTATTTCACTACATCCACATGATTGTTCACTATGGCTTCTAACAGCGGGGTCCTCAGGCTCTTGTCTTGGGCGTCCACTTTAGCGCCTGCCTAAAATCGGCAGAAGCAGAAACACGTGCAGATTTAATTATTTTATTCAATATTATTTTCCCGTCAGCATTTTAATTTCAGCAAATGCAGACAAGGAGATTCGCTTCCAGAAATCCAACAGACGATCAGTATCAGTGACAGTAATATGTGTTATATTAATATATTTATTTAATAGAGCAATGGTTCTGTGTTAAAATATTACACATAGACACTGTGAGTGATCTAGAACGTGTTTAAGGATGTTGAGTAGTGCAGTGTGTGTGTAAATGTGTATAGTGCAGTGTTTGTGTAAATGCGAGTAGTGCAGTGTGTGTGTAAATGTGTATAGTGCAGTGTTTGTGTAAATGCGAGTAGTGCAGTGTGTGTGTAAATGTGTATAGTGCAGTGTTTGTGTAAATGTGAGTAGTGCAGTGTGTGTGTAAATGCGAGTAGTGCAGTGTGTGTGTAAATGTGTATAGTGCAGTGTTTGTGTAAATGCGAGTAGTGCAGTGTGTGTGTAAGTGCGAGTAGTGCAGTGTGTGTGTAAATGCAAGTAGTGCAGTGTGTGTGTAAATGTGTATAGTGCAGTGTTTGTGTAAATGCGAGTAGTGCAGTGTGTGTGTAAGTGCGAGTAGTGCAGTGTGTGTGTAAGTGCGAGTAGTGCAGTGTGTGTGTAAATGTGAGTAGTGCAGTGTGTGTGTAAATGCGAGTAGTGCAGTGTGTGTGTAAATGTGAGTAGTGCAGTGTGTGTGTAAGTGCGAGTAGTGCAGTGTGTGTGTAAATGTGAGTAGTGCAGTGTGTGTGTAAGTGCGAGTAGTGCAGTGTGTGTGTAAATGTGAGTAGTGCAGTGTGTGTAAGTCTGACCTGTACGAGCAGATAGCAGATCTCCAGCAGACCTCGCTGAGCCGCTGCGTGAAGAGCACAGCGCCGGTTCTGAGAGTCTGACTGATATGATGGGTCCATGCCCTCCACTGACACACACACACACCAACACACACACACACACACAGAGAGAGAGAAGCCATGAGATATAATGCAGAAATACACATTAGGTGTGTGTGTGTGTGTGTGTGTGTGTGAGAGAGCGAGAACAGCAGCTACGCACTGAGCATGAGCAGAACTCTCTGAGCTTCCCCCTGTTTGGCTGCAGGGTAAAGCTGACGGGGATGAAAGCGCAACTTCTTCCTCCTGACCAATCAGAAACAGACAAGCAGATCACATGACAACGACATCATCGGAAATGATCTCTATCCATTCCGTGCTTCTTTTAATTAATTATTACCAATAAACAAATGTGTCATTTCACAGTGTCATCACCAACACTTACTTTATTTGTTTTTATTGTTAAACTTTGTATTTTAATTTGGCATTGTTAGAAGTTCGTAATTTCTGTGTATATCATTTTGTTATGATATTATTATTTATTATTTTTTAAGTCTATACTTCAGCATTTCTTACTTATTATAAATATTTGTATATATAACAATAACAATAGCTGCACCTCTCGGAGTCCTGTGTGAGTATGGCTCTCTGCAGCGCCGCCCTTCTGTCTCCAGCAGGAAGTGCACTTGGACACACCGGCTTCCCATTGGGCAGAACGAGCGACGGACCAACACTGTCCACCCCACCATCACCCACAGCAACCACATCCTCCTCCCCGCTCCCTGGAGCAGCGCCATTGGTCGGCTGAGACTGAAGCTCCGCCCCCTTTCTCGCATCTCCACGACAACGCATCCTGGCACTGCATCCAAAAGAAAAAGACTTCAGTTAATGTTGATCCTTTCAACATGAATACAACCTTAAGAAAACATAAACAAATGAAACACTATATAACAGTTAAAGTTGCTAATTTCAACATATGTACACCCTTAAAAAACATAAAAATCATATGTAGTCATTTTTGCTCATTAATATACAGGCTAATTAATAAACATTATAATATTATAATTAATTAACATTAAAAGGCAAGACACTGCAGGTAAATAAATAAATAAAAAATACTATTAATAATTCCAAACAGATTTCAACTGATTGTTTACATTAAGAATTGCAAACATTTCTGAATTAAAATGTCCTAAAATGTTGTTGAACATCACTTGATTAAATATATGTAATGTGCATATCTGTCTGGATGACAGTGCTGTATGTTTATTTATTTATTTATTATTTAAAATATTATTTGACGTCATCTCGAATTTTACTTTTATTAATTTATTATTATTTACTTTAATTACTATATGAATTTAATCAACTACATCTGTGATAATAAAGAGCAAATCTGGATGACCATGTTGTCTTTATTTATTTTAATTTAATATATATTTTTATAATAAAAAAATAACTTCATCTTGAATTTTATTTTAATTCATTTTTTTTATTTATTTAATTACCAAATATTTGACTTCATCTTGAATTTTATTTTAATTGTTTTTTTATTTATTTATTTACCTAATATTCGACTTTATCTTGATTTTTATTTATTTATTTATTTACTAAATATTCGACTTCATCTTGAATTTTATTTTTATTTAATTAGTTATTTTTATTTGTTTACCTAAAAATTGACTTCATCTTGAGTTTTACTTTAATTTATAATGCATTTACTTACTATAATTACTATTTGTATTTAATAAATATTACATCTGTAATAATAATCTGCATATTTGTCTGGATAATTATGTTGTGAATTTATTTATTTAAATAAATTTTCTTTTTTTATTAATTATTGACTTCATCTTGCATTTAATTGTAATTAATTAGTTACTGTTTATTTATTTACCTAACAATCGACTTTAACTTGAATTTTATTTGAATTAATAAATTTAATTAAATAAAAATAAAAATCGACTTCATCTTAAATTTAATTTTAAATAATTAGTTAGTTTATTTATTTACCTAATAATTGACTTCATTTTGAATTTTATTTTAGTTAATTATACATTTATTTAATTACCTAAAAATCGACTTCATCTTGAATTTTATTTCAATTAATTATTAAATCTATTTAATTACCTAATAATCGACTACATCTTGAATTTTATTTTAATTATTTATTTTTATTTTTGTTTACCTAATAATTGACCTCATCTTGAATTTTATTTTAATTTAATTATTTGAATGTATTTATTTACCTACTATCTTTATTAATTAATTAATTAATTAATAATAAAGTAAATTAATAAATTAATTAATTAATTAATTAATTAATTAATTTATCCATTGTTATTATTTTTATTTGCATTTAATTTTTTGGGGTTAATGTTGCTGTCATTAGGGACAAAAAAATAAATAAATAAATAAATGAAAGAAGTTGAATCTGCTTACTTGAGATTGTCTGTGGTCCTGCGGTGTGTTTGGGGTGTGTGTTGAGTGTGGTTGCTAGCAGTAGTGGATGAAGCGCTCGCAGTGACCACATGAGATCCAGCAGGGGGCGCTTCTGGCGGGATGGAGACAGTGCGCGCTTCTGATGCGTCTTCACCACAGTGAGGACAGAACAACAGGCCGACACCCACTGTTCCTCGACTCCGCCCACTGCTTGTCGGCTCAGCCCACTGATCATCAGACCCGCCTGCTGCTCCTCGGCTCCGCCCACTGCCCAGCACTGACACACAGCCGCGGTGGAAACGGTGAGTAATGTGAACGTCCGGACAACATTCCAGAAACGTTCCCTGCACACAAAAACAGAGAAACGAGAAAAGCTTTGATTAAATATTGAATTAAATCAGGTTTGTGAGTTTATGAGAAGCAAATAATTGAAACCTACAACACACAGTAGCTGTAGTTTAAAACGTTTATTTAGAAACAAATCAATATAATCAATTAATAAATTAGTTTAGTTATTTGTTATAATGCATTTAATATGAATATTAGACAACATAAGAGAATCAGTAATGTGCTGTTAAATTATGGAAATATTCACTTTAAATAAAAATGAGTTTACTGACAAAAAACCCACTGAAAATATCCAATGTTAAAGATTTAGAGAATAGTTTAAAGGAGCAATGAAATGTAATAAAAAATATAATAATAAAATAATAAATATATAAAAATTAAAAATAAAAAAATATACAAATTTTAAAAATTATAACAAAAATAAATACATGTATAATAAACAAATGATTAAAAAGTCTAAATAAACAAAATAAATAAATAACTAAATAAGAAACAGAAATTGCATAAACAACATTGGAAATACATGAACACATTTAATAAAAATAAATTATATAAATAAATAAATAATTATTTTTTTTAATATATTTTTTTATCTATTCTTTTATTAATTTATTTTTTATATATTTCTATATATTTTTTATTTTAGAAAGTGTTGTGTGTAAAAGAGCTGTCTTATTTGATACACAGCAGAATTAGGCAGTGTTTGTAAATGTGTATTTTCCTTCCTTCATTTCTGCCTGTATATTCGAGAGAGAGAGAGAGAGAGAGAGAGAGAGAGAGAGAGACTTACAGAGAGACAGAAGTATCCGCATCCGGGACAGCAGTGATGTTTGACCATGTGTGAGCGGTGCGTCTCACACAACACCATCAGAGACACACGACTGGACGGACGCATCGTCTCCCCCTTCATGATCACATTGGTACAGCCCACCAGCTGAAATACACAGAGGATGGAATAAACCAAAACACTCACATTGGGGGGGGGGCAGAAATCAGACTTCCGCAGCACAATGATGCAATTTTAAACTCAGTGAGCTGCCTCTACTGTTTATATAAGCCATATTTTAACTAAAGCTGAAATCTAACCTCTCATGGACATTGCTAACTGCTGGTACAATGTGTATATTCCAGCTCGGGAAGTGTGTCTGACCTCTCCGTTGATGCTCTGGATGGCCATGCAGGTCCTGCTGGAGCGAACGCTGGAGCTGTCGAGCCGCGGAGCCTCCATCCTGCAGCTGCACAGCGGGAGCTCCTCTAGACGCTCTGTTTCTGCATCACTGCCGTCTGCACACACACACACACAGCAGAGACTTACACACTTCACATTTGGATTTTGAGTAAAGTTATACAGAGTTCCCACTCTTCCATAAGCAGATGCAAGGATTTACACTCACTCAAACACACGCACATACATAAACAACCGCAAGCACGCACACACATCTTCTCCAAAACCTTCTGTTGTGTTTTGACTTAGAGTGACCATCAGCCAATCAGAATGGAGCATTCAGCAGCACTGGAGTATACACAGTGATAATTCTAAGGGCGTCACATGACAGAATGCTTTTATAAATATACGCATTTCTGTATGTGATGTGTGTGTAGCGGGTGTTCACCGGCGTGTGAGAGACTGTCTGCTGCTGAAATATCCAGAGAGTCCAGAGGAACCTCAGTGTAGTCTGTGCTGCCCACTGCGACTGATGCCGACTCTGCGCCTGCACACACACACACACACACACACACACACACACACACAAACACAGAGAGAGAGGTGATCAGTAACACACACACACATACATAGTCACAAACACCTAATTGATAACACACACACACACACACACACCTTTCTCAGTGTCCTGCTCTCCTCCAGCTGCGGCTCTGTCTCTGGCTTTCCCCTTCCCCTGCCGCTTCCATGTGTTTTCTTCTCTCTCTGATGAGTTTCGTTTATAAGCGGGGAGCGGCGGATCAGAGCTTGAGCTCTACAAACACAACACCATCACTCGCTCTGATACAAACACACACACTTTACTGTCTGAAAAGCATATATATATATATATATATATATATATATATATATATATATATATATATATATATATATATATATATTTATACAACAGTTCTGTCTGGTTCACTGCTACTCTTGTGATATTGCTCATATACACACACACACACATACAGTACAGTTAAAGTCAGAATTATTCGCCCACCTTTAAATTTTTTTCTTTTTTTAATATTTCCCAAACGATGTTTAACAGATTCAGGAAATGTTCACAGTATGTCTGATAATATTTTTTCTTCTGGAGAAAGTCTTATTTGTTTTATTTCGGCTAGAATAAAAGCAGTTTTTAATTTTTTAAACACCATTTTAAGGTCAATATTATTAGCCCCTTTAAGCTTTATATATTTTCTGCTAGTCTACAGAACAAACCACTGTTATACAATAACTTGCCTAATTACCCTAACCTGCCTAGTCAACCTAATTACCCTAGTGAAGCCTTTAAATGTCACTTTATGCTGTATAGAAGTGTCCTGAAGAATATCTAGTCTAATATTATTTACTGTCATCATGACAAAGAGAAAATAAATCAGTTATTAGAGATGAGTTATTAAAACTATTATGATCAGAAATGTGTTGAAAACATCTGCTCTCCATTAAACAGAAATTGGGGGAAAAAAAATAAACAAAGGGCCTAATAATTATGACTTCAACTGTATGTGTGTGTATATTGATAGATTTGGTGTTCTGCCTTCCAATCAGTCCCAGCATGGTCATTCTTTGGGTTAAAACTGTAAATCCTCCCTACAATATACATAAATATATAAATACATAAGTAAATATAAAATGTTCAGTTTATTACAACATACTATTTTCTCCTAAAATAATTATACTTCAAAATATTTAAAAAATCTAAGCATCTTATTAAGTATATAAATATAACAAATAAAAGTACATTTTTGTGATTTGTTTTGTCAAAATATTGTACAATTTTTTTTTAGTTTATTACTAAATACTGTAAGGAAGATATGTTTCTATCATTATACAATTACACTTTAAAATATAAAAAATGAATGCATCATGTCAAGTACATTAATATCAATATAATAAAATAATACTTTTAATATTTTTGTCTAAACAGTGTATAAAAATGCTTAGTTGATATAATATCATGAGAAAGATGTTCTTCTATTGTAACATTTAGACTTTAAAATAAAAATAATGAATACAATTAAATTTATTAATATTAAAAAACCTTTTTTGGTGAATATTGTCTAAATACTGTAGAAAGCGTTTTGTTTATTTAGAGTTCCCACACATTTTGGCTATAAATTTGTAATGACTATAAATATTAGGTTAATATATGATACTTTCCACACCAGTTTTACAGAGCAATTGCTAAACAAAACATATTTTAGAGCTGAACCAAAAAAATAATCATATTAAATATCATTATTTTTATAAATCAATAATATTAAAATATATAATATTATAAATTATATTAAAAAAAACTTACTGACATCAACCAATCAAAACTGTCTGTTTAATAGCCTATGTTAAACATTGAAAACATTCTAAAAGTGTATAAAATAAACTGCTCTTTCGTATCATTGGACAAAATCACTCACATGATCAGACAGATGCCCCGCCCCCATCGGCTCTTCTGTCATCCCTTCATCTGACTTCAGATCAAAAGCACATTAATTTAAACATCAGTGATGCTTACGCAAAGTAGTGTTGTAAATGTATGTTACCTTGCTGTCCGAGTAAATGACATCATCTCCGCAGTAACTGTTGTAAAGTAGGTGAAAATCCTCCTCATCCGCCTCCTCGTCCAGATCCTCCATCCAACGACTGTGAGAATCTTTAGTCGCTGTCGCAACAGGCTCCGCCTTCCCCACCGCTGGAGACGCTGTCATTGGAGGCTGGGCAAACACACATTTACATACAGTTGAATTTACATTAATACATCAAATATTTCTCAAATGACGTTTAACAGATTCAGGAATTTCTCACAGTATTCCCTCTAATATTTGTTCTTCTGGAGAAAGTCTTATTTGTTTGATTTCGGCTAGAATAAAAGCAGTTCTTAATCGTATAAAACCCATTTTAGGGTCAATATTATTGGCCCCTTCAGCAATATTAGTGTTGGATTGTCTCCAGAACAAACCACTGTTATACAATGACTTGCCTAATTACCCTAAATTTACCCTAATTACTCTAGTGAAGCCTTTACATGTCACTGTAGGCTGAATACTAGTGTCTTGAAGAATATCTAGTCTAATATTATTTACTGTCATCATGGCGAAGAGAAAAGAAATCAGTTATTAGAGATGAGTTATTAAAGCTATTATGATTAGAAAAGTGTCAAAAAACTTAAAAAAGCAACAATATCTGTTATTAATAATATGATTTATTTATCCATCATGTATTGAACAAAACAAAGGTTATTATTAGCTGTTTATTGGCCAAGTGTATAAAAAAATAAATCAAAATGTGTAAATTATTAGCAATAATAAGAGTAATATTAATATAGTAACTTTCATTCTTATGGTATTAAAAGCATTTATTACAACAACAATCCATTCTAGATACTGTTCAATAAAATAATAATAATAATAATAATAATAAATAATTTATATATAATATATTTTTTTTTGCAATAATATATATATTTTTTTGACATTACCGAATATTAATTTTTATTTTAGTTTATGTAGCATGGCTACTTTTAGGATGATGATGATTATTATTATTATTAACATCAACAACAAAACAACAACAAAATAATAACTATTACTAATAATATTTCTCATCAAATTACAAATATATCTTTATTTACCTTATATTGAACACTTATTATTATTATTATTAGTCGTTTATTGGCCAGCTATATAAAATAAATAAATCAAAATGTATAAATTATTAGCAATAATAAGAGTAATATTAATATAGTATCTTTTATTCTAATGATATTACAAGAATTTATTGAAAGAACAACCCATTCCAGGTACTGTTCAATAAATAATTATGATGATAATAATAATAATAATAATAATAATAATAATAATAAATAAAATGTATGTAATAATCGAAATACAAATAAATAAATAATGTCTGTAAATAAATGTATAAATTTTCTTAACATTACTGTTTTTTTAATATAATTTATGGTTATGATTATTATTATTATTATTATTAATAACAACAATGACTGTGTATAGAAAAAATAAATCTAAATGTATAAATTATTAGCAAATAACAAGAGTAAAGTATCTTTTACTCTAATGGTATTATAAATAAATAAAATGTGTGTATGTAATAAAAAAATAATAAAATAAATAAATAAATAAATAAATAAAAATTGTGTGCATATACATTTCTTAAATAAAAATTGACATTACCAAACCTAAATTTTTATATTAGTTGATGTAGCCTGGCTACTTTTATTAACATCAATAACAAAACAACAATGACAATTACTAATAATAGAACTCAATTTAAATTAAATTAATAATATATATATATATTTATCTATCATGTACTGAACAAAAATATTATAATTATTCTTACTTGTTTGTTAATTTCACTTTAATAAAATGTTTATTAGAAAGGGGAATCTATTTATAAAAACAACAATCCATTCCAGGTACTCAATAAATAAGAACAATCATCATCAACTATCCATTCCAGGCCACGTGAAACAGTCATTGACCACTTTTGCATGATACACTGCTCTATTTTACCCTGAATTTAGATGATCTGGTGTTGCTCATGGTCTCACCTCTGTCTGTGGCTTCAGGACTTTCTCTGGGGTGCCTGAAGGAGTCGCTGTAACGTCAGAGTCCAAACCTGCTTTACGCTTCTTCACAACTACACAAGCAGAATAATAAAACCATTGCATTAGGCAGATCTGCTACTGGAAAGCTTCATCAGCTATTTTATTCAGCAAAAGTGGGCGGGGCTTTCCCCCTCTGATGACATCATACAAGGGGAGAATTTCAATCAAAGTGTTTCTGCAGACAAGTCTGATCATAAACAAACACAACTAATGAATTCATTCAGACCTGTGTCAGCATCTGGTTT
>NC_141039.2:1335000-1352500 GCF_052040795.2 Danio rerio
CATAAAATGTCCCACATGAACCAATTTTTTCAACTATCTAGATAATTTTACAGACAAGCTATATTTCTTCGTAATGCTAATAAATATTAATCATTATTGATTTCATGGTTATGTTAATATTGATTTTATTTTTATCTTCTGGAAGTATTTCCTGGTCACGTTGAGCATAAAGCTGTTAAATATAGTGTTGGCTTGAAGTGGTAACCTGCCCTAATTTAGTTTAACTTCAATTATTATGTTTATTCCATATGTGTAGACAGTATACATTTATGTTTGTATTGTATGTTGTTGTGAATGGTTGGATAAATGCGATGACTGCATCCGAGTTCATGAGCCCAAGACAAACTTCCTTTACCTGGGACAATAAAGTTTATCTTGCATGAAAGAGTTAATATATTGTATTTGTTTCTGAAAGCGGATTGCAGAACGTCATGAGTTTTATCAAATGTAGTGTATATTAAAGATCTGAATACTGATGTTTGCAGGAGGATGAGGGTGTTTCCCGGTGGGCAGGATGAAGAGTTCGCCAGCTAACCGCAGTCGGGACATCGAGCGGCAGGCTGGATATCTGCAGCCGGAGCACTGCGCGCCGCCTCCTCCACGTGCACACTCGGCCCACGACATGTGGTTCATACGGGACGGCTGCGGCATTGTGTGTGCCGTCATCACGTGGCTGCTGGTGCTCTACGCCGAGTTCGTTGTGGTGTTCGTGATGCTGCTGCCGGCCAGGAGTTTGCTGTACAGCTTCATTAATGGAGCCCTGTTCAACAGCCTGGCCTTCCTCGCACTGGCCTCACACCTCAGAGCCATGTGCACCGACCCCGTGAGTGACAAACACCCACAGTCACGAGCTGGGATATTATCGACGCTCTAGGCTACTTTTTAACAGCAGATGGCGCTTTAGATGTCACTCTGGGTTAATTTTTAACAGCAGACAGCGCTTTAGGCTAGATTTAAATACCAACCGGTGCTCTAGATGTCACTCTAGGCTAGTTTTTAACAGTAGATGGCGTTCTAGATATCACTCTCAGCTAATTTTTAACTGCAGACAGCGCTCTAGGCTAGTTTTTACAGCAACCAGTGCTCTAGATGTCGCTCTAGGCTAGTGTTTAACAGAAGATGGTGCTCTAGATATCACTCTCAGCTAGTTTTTAACAGCAGACGGTGCTCAAGATGTCACTTTAGGCTAGTTTTTAACAGCAGATGGCGCTCTAGATGTCGCTCTAGGCAAGTTTTTAACAGCAGACGGCACTCTAGATGTCACTCCAAGCTAGTGTTTAACAGCAGATGACGCTCAAGATATTGCTCTAGGCAAGTTTTTAACAGCAGACGGCAATCTAGATGTCGCTCTAGGCTAGTTTTTAACAGCAGATGGTGCTCTAGATATCACTCTAGGCTAGTTTTAAACATCAGATGGTGCTCTAGATATTGCTTTAGGCTAGTTATTAACAGCAGATGGCACTCTTGATGTCACTCTAGGCTAGTTTTTAGCAAGCGATGACGCTCTAGATGTTGCTCTAGGTTAGTTTTTACCAGCAGACAGCACTCTAGATAGTGCTCTAGGCTAGTTTTTAACAGCATATGCCACTCTAGGCTAGTTTTTAACAGCAGAAGGTGCTCTAGGCTAGTTTTAATGCAGATGATGCTCTAGATCAGGGGTGGCCAACCCTATTCCCGGAGAGCCACCTCTCTGCAGATTTCAGTTGCAACCCATATTAAACACACCTGCCGGTAATTATCACGTGGTGTTCAGGTCCTAATTAATTGGTTCAGGTGTGTTTGATATGGGTAGCAACTGAAATCTGCAGGAAGGTGGCTCTTCAGGAACTGGCTTGGCTCCCCCTGCTCTAGATGCCGCTCTAGGCTAGTTTTTAACAGTAGACAGCAGTCTAGATGTCACTCTAGGCTAGTTTTTAACACCAGATGGCGCTCTAGATGTCTCTGGGTTAGTTTTCAACAGTAGATGGCACTCTGGGCTATTTTTTAACAGTAGATGGTGGTCTATATGTTGCTCTAGGCAAGTTCTTAACAGCAGATGGTGCTCTAGATGGTGGTCTGTGCTAGTTTTTAGTTTCTAGATCTCAGGCATATGTTGTAATGTTTTTCTGTTTTATTCAACCTGAACGCTAGAGGGCGCCCTGGAACATACACTCCACATATATGTTATTGAAGATAAGATGTCAGCTATGACAGCAGGACAGAAATGAGGCAGATTTTCTGACAGTGTTTTTCCCTCAGGGAGCCGTTCCAAAGGGAAACGCCACTAAAGAGTTCATCGAGAGTCTGCAGCTCAAGCCAGGGCAGGTGGTGTATAAATGCCCCAAATGCTGCAGCATCAAACCTGACCGAGCACATCACTGCAGGTAACAACACACACAAACAAACACACTCATGCTCACACACACACACACACACTCAGCATCAGATCTAAACCATCGCTGCTGCCCATTCAGTAACTCTTGTGTGCTCTTAAATTTAGAGGTCGTTCCCTAAAGTGTGTGTGTGTTTTCTCCATCTAGTGTGTGTAAGCGCTGCATCAAGAAGATGGACCATCACTGTCCCTGGGTCAACAACTGTGTGGGGGAAAACAACCAAAAATACTTTGTGCTTTTCACCGTGAGTCTCGCCACTCCTCAAATAACCACTGTTGTCATACAGAATCAAAGCACACACCCCTTGTCTGTGATTGGCCAGACAGCAGATAGCCCCGCCCCATTCTCATCCCATCAGTTAAGATGATTTAAAGATGTATTAATAAGTTGACTTGCATGTGGCTAATGTTGGTCCATTTAGAAGCACTGCAAACCAAAACCAAGAGGAATCTTTCAGAAATATAAATAATCACTGTTTTAATTTTTCCTCTTTATTTGTGTCCAATTATGTTCAAATAAAAGTTTTAAAAAGACAAAGACTGTATGAGAATGCTGTAAGAGCTGTATGTAACATCACCGGTGGCCTGTTTGCGTATTCAAATAATTAAAAGTGTATAATAATAATGATAACGTGTGTTTGTGTGTGCGCTCTGCAGATGTACATCGCTCTGATCTCTCTTCACGCTCTCCTCATGGTGGCTTTCCACTTCGTCTTCTGTTTTGAAGAAGACTGGGCCAGTAAGTGTAAGACTCCTGTGATTGGCTGATCGTGTGTCAGCGGAGCTCTCTGATTGGCTGCTGTTGTTTCCTCAGAGTGCAGTTCCTTCTCTCCGCCGGCGACCGTCATCCTCCTCATCCTGCTGTGCTTCGAGGCTCTGCTCTTCCTCATCTTCACCGCCGTCATGTTCGGCACGCAGGTTCACTCTATCTGCAACGACGAGACCGTGAGTCCTGGCTCAGGATTGGCCGATTACCATTTTTTTCTTGTGTTCACATATTGATGAGTGCTGTCAAAATCATCCTCATCTGCAATGAATAAACTCTTACAAAATGTACACACAGATAATAACAGAATCATCATAAACATTTAACACTGATTCCCGTATATATAAGATAGAATAATGTTGCGTGTGTTCATGTATGCGTGTGGACGTCTCTGTGTTTATATATATATATATATATATATGTATATGTACTCATGTGTGTGCGCATGTGCGTATTTGTGTATGCATGCATGTGTATGTGTGCTTGTTTTTGTGTGTGCATGTAACTGTGTATGTGTGTGTGTGCGCGCACACGCGTGTGCTTGTCTATGTATGTGTGCAAATGTGTGTGTGGGTGCTTGCATATTTGTGTATGTGTGTATTTGTGCATGCTTATGCGTGCATGCATGTGTGCAAATGTGTGTGTGCTTGTCTATATGTGTGTGCATCCAAATGTGTGTGTGCTTTTCTGTTTATATGTGCATGCATGTGTGCAAATTTGTGTGTGTGTGTGTGTGGTTGTCTATTTTTGTGTGTGTGTGTGCGCGCACTTGTCTATATGTATGTGTGCAAATGTGTGTGTGTGTGTTTGTATGCTTGTCTATATATATATATATATGTGTGTGTGTGTGTGTGTGTGTGTGTGTGTGCGTGTGTGCACTTGTCTATATGCGTGTGTGCAAATGTGTGTGTGTGCTTGTCTTTGTATGCGTGCATGCAAATGTGTGTGTGTGTTTATATGCTAGTCTGTGTGTTAGTGTGTGCGCGCACGTGCTTGTCTTTGTATGCGTGCATGCTAATGCGTGTGTGTGTGTGTGTGTGTGTGCTTGTGAGCAAATGTGCGCGAGTGTGCTTGTCTATATGTATGTGTGCATATATATATATATATATATATATATATATATATATATATATATATATATATATATGTGTGTGTGTGTGTGTGTGCGCTTGTCTTTATGAGTGTGTTACTGCATGCTTGTCTATATGTATGTGTGCATATATATATATGTGTGTGTGTGTGTGTGTGTGTGTGTGTGTGTATGTGTTACTGCGTGCTTTTATATGTATGTGTGCACGCTCATGTGTGCCTCTGTCTATGTGTGTGTGTGTGTGCAGGGCATCGAGCAGCTGAAGAAGGAGGAGCGCCGCTGGGCAAAGAGGTCCAAGTGGATGAACATGAAGGTGGTCTTCGGGCACCCGTTCTCCATGTCCTGGATGAGTCCCTTCGCCACGCCGGACCACGGCAAGGCAAACCTCTACCAGTACGTGGTCTGACACTGACCCCAGACCACACACACACACACACACACACTCCTGCACTGTGAACCACTGACAGCACGTTTCTCTGAGACGGAGATTTCTGAGGCCTTGACCGCGAGACTTTCTGAGCGCACCAGCCCGACTCAATCACTCCAGTGTGTCTGATCACGAACGCCTTCGTCACATCTGCTGCTTACTCTCCTCGATCACATGCACACTAACATGCCCCTCTGAGCTAGAGTTTCATCTGGTTTCCACTGCACAAATGATTCTTGATTGATGCATTTGTTGAACAAGTAACAATTTCAGGAAGAAAGCATCAGAATAGAGTCAGCTTTTCATTAAAACAAGCAAAATAATCTGTCAGTGGAGCAAGAAACATAATGAAAAGTGACAATAACATTATTCTGCTTGCCCCATCAGTGGATTATTTAGCTTGTTTTAATGCAAAACTCCCTTCATTTTGACTCATTATTAATGAAAGCAATGCAATGCTTCTTAATTTAAGAGTTTGTTGATATTTGGACCAGAAACGAGACTAAACTCTAAGTAAGACGGGTGTTTTCGCAGTGTTCAGTGACGGATCTTTTTCGTTGCCAAATTTGATTCCTCTCAGGAAAGAGAGAAGCTGGAGAGTCTGCAGTAGCACAGGATTTCTCTTCATCTCCTGCTCATGAATGAGTGGATATTATAAAGTCATATTACACACCAAAATCTGCTTTTCGTTTGTCAATTGTGGCACTATTTGCTTGATGTTCCTCAAATGAAATACTGTATTTTACCAAAACAACAATTCAGTAATATTGATGCTGGATTCTCTCGACTTTAGGAGGCTGTTTTAAAGGGCACATAGGTCACCCCTTTTTTTCATATTTAATTTAAGTCTTTTGTGTCCCCACAATGTGTGTAAAGTTTCAGCTCAAAACAGCCATCAGAGTATTTATTTTAGCTGTCTGAAGTGTCTGTATTATAGCTGGGAAAGGGTTGTTGCTGTATTTTTGCACTGGGCCTTTAAGGCGAGTCATCCCCGCCCATCGTTCCCACGTGCCTATCAGCAACATGCCTCAATCACCGCCCTCGGCTGCCTCAGGAAGCAGATCTCACGTAAAATTTGTGAGAAATACTACAGTAAGAACTTTACTATCAGTATATGATGCATTTTTTGTGGAGTTCCAACAATGAGTTCACGCACACACACATAGCACAGACACGTAGCGCAGACACACACACATACATAGCTTAGACACGCAGACACACGCATACATAGCGCAGACACACACACACAGAGACAGTGAGAGAGACACGAGGCTGTGCTGATGAAGTGAATCTGAAGTGAATGGCTGTACTTCATTACACACGTGCTCTGTTTTAAAGCATGTTAAACTTGTAAAACTCACTCTTGATCACGTCTGATGATGATTGATGATCCTAGCAAACTAAACAGACCTTTTATTCCCGGTTGCTTTGCGCTCGTCCTGTCTTGTCGACATGATTATATGCGTTACTACAGAGACATGTTAATGCGCGCAGCTGTCAATCAATATTGGTGGGCGGGGGGAAAACGCACTCCTTCGTCAAGTTGCGGTCGATCTGAAAACTGCTCCAATTGGTTCACCGTTTATATGTTGTTAAATTGAAAATGAAAGGACTGTGTGTGTTTATATCAGCCCAATATGACAGTATATACACTATACTTGCACACTTTATGCTAACCCTAACCCTAGATTTTTCACCACAGGTGCCCTTTAATGAATCACATCTACAAATAACAAACATGCAATATATAAAGAGTTCAGATGCAAAATCTCTATATGCTGTCTGACATTTTCTTCTAAACTGAGTATTTTTATCAGGCTCCTGTGTTTAGGTTCAGTGTATATTAATCAGATTAATCACTTAAAACAGGGGTCACCAATCTCGGGCCAGGAGGCCCGGTGTCGCTGCAGGTTTTAGCTCTAACTTGCCTCAACACACCTGCCTGGGTGTTTCAAGTATATCTAGTAAGAGCTTGATTAGCTTGTTCAGGTGTGTTTGATTAGGGTTGGAGCTAAAATCTGCGGGACACCGGCCCTCCAGGAACAAGTTTGTTGACCCCTGACTTAAAAAGTCAGTTCTTTTATGATTATAATGATTCTCAGTGATAATCTCAAAACTAAACCTGTTAATCATTCATTGTTTTAATGTTTTCAGTTGATCTTTGGTGTGAAATATGACTTTTTTAGGTTGATGTGTTTAATAGCATGAATCAACAAACCATACACTCATTACACACTGCAAAAAATGCTTTTCTTAGATTTTTTGTCTTGTTTCTAGTCTAAATATCTAAAATTTCTTATATCAAGAAGCATTTTCTAAACAAGCAAAACATATTGTCTTATTTTGAGAAATAATATGCCAATATTAAGTGAGTTTTTCCTTAAAACAAGCAAAATAATCTGCCAATGGGGTCAGCAAATTAATCTTGTTTTTTCTTTTGACATAAGATTATTTTGCTGACCCCATTGGCAGATTATTTTGCTTGTTTTAAGGAAAAACTCACTTAATATTGGCATATTATTTCTCAAAACAAGACAATATGTTTTGCTTGTCTAGAAAACTCTTCTTGATTTAGAAATGTTTAGATATTTGGACTAGAAACAAGACAAAAAATCTAAGTAAGAAAAGCATTTTTTTGCAGTGCAGCAATGATTAATATCGGTTAGTGTCTGCAGCTGTAAGTGCATTACCTTTACATTTCTGATAGAGCATTCATAAACTATGCACAATTATTGTTTATTCTTAGTGACTGCATTAACTGTAAAGCGTGCTCCATTATGACTGTACTGTTAGTGAGCGCAGCAGGAGCGCTGGACGTCAGTGTTTATTGCATTTCACATCGAGCCCAGATCATCTTCTGGTGTGTTTTCGTGTCTTACTTCACCCTCAGGCCTGTTTCTGCTGCTCCAAACTGAAACTCGATCACTCGAATGCAGTGCATGCATGTGTGTGTGCATCAGTATTTCTCCACAGTTCAGTCCATCATCATCACAGGCCTGACGTCAAGCGCTTTAAAGGGGACCTATTATGCATGGAAGACTTTTATGAGGGGTTTGTGTGTCAGCAGTGTGAATATATCCAGCATCTAATGGCAAACATGTATTAATCCTATTGCTTATAATCAGACTTGATCAACAGTCTGCAAGTCACTTTGATTGACATTCTTCCTTTGTATGACGTCATCACAGGGGGGGAAGCCCCGCCCACTAGTCTCCCATCTATCCCTCATTAGCATATGACGTTAGTCTTGTTTTAAAATCTGCCACTATGTTGATGCATATAGCTCCGCCCTCTTCTGAAAAGAGCACAACCTCATTTGCATTTAAAGCGACAGTCACCAAAATCAGGATCAAAGCCTGAAAGGGTCAGTTTCAGAGAGGTAGAACGCTTTATTAGTGTGGTATTTTGAGCTTAATCTTTACACACACACACACACACACACTAAAGGCATCATTTTTTCTTATTAAAAGACATATTAGGTCTCCTTTAAAGCATCTTTGCACATTTATTAGCCTTTTTATGTTTCCTCTGTGCATTATTGTCGTGTGTTTGAAATATATCAGATCTAAATGCAGTCTCGGGTGTTTCGGGTTCGATCTCACTTTGAATTATTGAATAAATCTCTCTTTCTGTTGTTTTTCTCCTCCTGGATCTCGGTGTCTTATTGTTGATTTTGCTGTGGACATTTATTGATGGAGGAAAGAGCCACAAACACACTTTGTTTCATCAGTTTAATGCATCACTACTGTAGTATTCTCAGTTTACAGAGCAATAAATACATTATATTCACATCTATAAACGCAGCCTGTGATTTATATATACAGCGACAGACACACAGCATGTGCTACATCAATAAAGATGATCAATGTTTTTATTATTACGACCAGATGCTGGAGTTATTTTGTGCATTTGTTTTCTTTTCATCGTCATATGAATCTGAAATGACCGACTGTTTAGGGGTGTAACAGTGCATGTGTTCATACGTGATTAGGTGTTTATTGTACTTTTATGTCTAATAAATAAATAAATCACAATGTAATCATTTGATAATAATTTTAACATTTATCATAAATAAAAATATATTTTAAATTGATATTTTTAAACATTTGTATTATTTTATTTATTATTATTTTTTATTAATTTAATAATTTTACATTACAGAGATTCATTCATTCATACATTTTCTTGTCGGCTTATTCCCTTTATTAATCCAGGGTCGCCACAGTGGAATGAACCACCAACTTATCCAGCAAGTTTTATACGCAGCGGATGCCCTTCCAGCTGCAACCCAGTACTTGGAAAACATTACAGAGATAGTTTACAGAATTGAGAAAACACTGTAATGTCATTATAATTGTATTATAAACATTATTATTATTATTATTATTTAACTAAATTAGAATTTATTAAAGCCACAATTTGAGTGTAAAAGAGCCCATCCTCATATATGATTAAACTGAATTTTGAATTTATATATTTAATTATTTGAATAAATTTTATTTATATTTTAATTTTCTTCATGTTATGATTTGATAATGATCATATTTATCATAAAGAAATATATTATTTTAATAATAAATTATTTTAAGTATTTTATTTATATTTTTATTATTGTTTCCCCCACAGTCCAAACATATGCGCTATAGGGGAACTGATCAACTAAATTGACTGTAGTTTATGATTGAGTGTGTGTGTGTGTGATTAAGTGTGTATGGGTGTTTCCCTGTACTGGGTTGTGGCTGGAAGAGCATCCACTGTGTAAAACATATGCTGGAATAGTTGGCGGTTCATTCCACTGTGAAATTCTGATGAATAAAGGGACTAATCCGAAGAAAAATGAATGAATGAATTTGGTGTTAATAAACATCATAATAAATACAATTTATCACAAAGAAAATATACTCATTCATTTTCTTTTCAGCTTAGTCTCGTTATTAATCTGGGTTCACCACAGCAGAATGAACCGCCAACTTATCCAGCATATTATTTACGCAGCGGATGCCCTTCCAACTGCAACCCATCACTGGAAAACACCCATTCACACACATACACTACGGACAATTATTATTTTATTCATGATTATTTTTTAAGTCAATATTTCCACTTCTATATGACAGTAATAGGCTACAGAATTGAGAAAACAGTGTAATGTCATTATTATTATTATTATTTGACTAAATAGAAATTTATTTAAAGCCACAATTTAAGTGTAAAAGAGCTCGTGTTCATTTATGATTGGATTAAATTTTGGATTTATATGGAATTATTTTTAATCTAATAAATAAATCACAACTGAATGTCATGATTTGATAATGAAAATATTTATCATGAGGGAAAAAATCTGTAATTATTTTTAGTATTTTATTTACATATTTTTAATATTCATGATTATTTTTTAATTAATTAATTGCATACTTTAACATTACAGGAGTTCTAATTTAATATATTTAAAGCCACAATTTGTTTAGTAAATTAATATTTTATAATAATATTCATTCATTAATTTTCCTTTAGCTTAGTCCCTTTATTTATCAGGGGTCGCCACAGCGGAATGAACCGGCAACTATTCCAGCATATGTTTTACACAGCGGATGCCCTTCCAACTGCAACCCAGTACTGGGAAACACCTATACACACTCTTTCACACACACACACTCATACACTACGGCCAATTTAGTTGATCAATTCCCCTATAGCGCATGTGTTTGGACTGTGGGGGAAACCCTCGCCAACACGGGGAGAAAATGCAAACTCCACACTGAAATTCCAACTGGCCCAGCCAGGGCTCGAACCAGCAACCTTCTTGCTGTGATGCGACAGTGCTAACCACTGAGCCACCGTGCCACCCTTAATAATAATAATAGAAAAGGCTATTTTATACATAGTTTGGCCCAGGGGGGTAGCAAGCGGGGGGATGGGGTGAATACGTCCCCCTCACTTTTAGAGACAGACCATTTAGAAACAGGTGATTAATTATTATATGAATGTAAACCTTTGGATGTCATTCAGCTGTCTCCCCCACTTTTAAAATCTCCGCTACGCCGCTGGTTTGGCCTTTGCTTTACTGTACAGAAAATGTACTCAGCTGTAATTTCCATGGACAGTTACACCCCTAATATTTACACATTTGGCCCTTAATAATACAGTATTTAATGCCAAATATGAGAGTTTTAGTTAATGATATTAATAACACAGAAGGTATGCCCACATATAAGGCAAATCATTCAGAATTTAATCATTCAATCATCATTAAGTGAAGCCAATTTAACTGTTTAAAAGTTACAACGGAATGAAATTTTTCTTAAGTACCGCAACTAATCACAATTTAAAGTGTGGTTGCTATGGTAACAGATGCTATTATTAAAATTCAAAATGAGTGTCTTTGTTTCGTTGATTCAGATTTAATTAATAATTCCTCTGCAAGCGTTTGTTTTAATTCAGTAGGTAATGCATGACCAGTTAGACGATCTCTTCAGTCCTATAATGAATGAAACTACTAACTCATCAGACGCCGCTTTAAGTGTTCATTTCGCTGTATTTCTACATCCTCCACATATATAAACACACAAGTGAATGGCGTCACATTGCCAGGGACTTCACATCCTCAGGAAGCGTTCGGTGTTTTGCATGATGAACAGACATGTGATAGGCATTCTCTCTATGATTATTGTATCGATATTCACAATATTAGCTGCTCTACGAGTCTCTTGGTCGAGCACAGGAAGAACTAGAAGATTTCACAGGAAGTAAAGACCTGAAACCTCATCCTGCAGCCCTGATAATCATGAGCATAAACTGCTTTCATCCTGGAAGATCCACATGGCGATTGTACAGTTGCTATGGTAACACAACAACTACAGTATTTGATCTATTGTGGTGATTCTATAGTCGCTATGGTAACACAACAACAACATTAATCGATCTGTTGTGGTGACTATACAGTTGCTATGGTAACACAACAACTACAGTAATCGATCTGTTGTGGTGATTCTACAGTTGCAATTGTAACAACAACTACATTAATTGATCTGTTGTGGTGATTCTATGGTTGCTATGGTAACAAAAACTACATTAATTGTTCTGTTGTGGTTATTCTATGGTTGCTATGATAACACCAACTACAGTAATTGATCTGTTGTGGTAATTCTATGGTTGCTATGGTAACAACAACTACATCAATTGATCTGTTGTGGTGATTCTATGGTTGCTATGGTAAAACAACAATGACAGTAATGGATCTGTTGTGGTAATTCTATAGTTGCTATGGTAAGAACAACTAAAGTAATTGTTCTGTTGTGGTAATTCTATGGTTGCTATGGTAACACAACAATGACAGTAATCGATCTGTTGTAGTCATTCTATGGTTGCTATGGTAACAACAACTACAGTAGCCGATCTGTTGTGGTGATTCTACAGTTACTATGGTAACACAACAACTACAGTAATTGATCTGTTGTGGTGATTCTAAAGTTGCTATGGTAACAGAACTACAGTAATTGATCTGTTGTGGTGATTCTACGGTTGCTATGGTAACACAACTAAAGTAATTGATCTGTTGTGATTCTATAGTTAATATGGTAACAATGTCAGTAGTCAATCTATTGTTGTGACTCTACAGTTGCTATGGTAACACAACTAATGTAATTGATCTGTTTTGATTCTATTGTTACTATGGTAACACAACAACGTCAGTAGTGGATCTATTGTTGTGATTCTATAGTTGCTATGGTAACACAACAACAACAACTGATCTGTTGTGGTGATTCTATAGCTGCTATGGTAACAGAACAACTATAGTAATATAAACAAATGACCAAATACTGTGGTTTTCCACAACTATGCTTAAAGTTCATGTTTAAATCAATAGTTTTCAATGAATCCCAAAGGGATGAAGATGAATTAAATAAATACTCCAGGAAGCAAAGTGATTAAATACATGGACGGCACTAATGCTCTGTATTGTAAATCATTCTCCACTCTTCTGTCTTGTGTTCTAAATGCATGAGATTCAGGGCTGAAGGACGGGTTTCACTGGTGTTCATTCGTTCGGCTACAGGAAGTGACATCATCACTGGACGTCTGCATGCATAAGGATCTGTGGCATATACTGTAACTGCTCTTCCAGAATGTCCGTGTTCGGAGGTTTGCTGTCGTTATTGCAGGTCTGCCGCCACACGCAGAGCTCACAGTGCTGGAGGACTGAAGCAGGAAGTGATGTCACTGACACGTTAAAACACCAGTCAGCAACCAGACTCGAGGGTCAGGAAGATGTGGCCGGAAATATGTCGTTTTAAATATAGATTTTTGTGTGTGTGTGTGTGTGTGAAAGGAGTCTGCAACTTTTTAAAATTTGGAGAAAATAAAAAAATAAGCTTAAATAATTTAAAATATAGATGAACCTCAATTTTTTTAAGAACAGTCACTAGCTCATATTTATTTATTTTTTCATTTAAATATTATAACACATTACAACAAGCGTTCACATTTTAATTTGAATAGTGCACGTTAATTTTAACATTTAATACTGCATTATTATAATCCAAACAATTATCTGCTAATACTAGTTAATGCATTGTAAACATTCATAAATAGTGTAAATATATATAATTTCTCTCTTTTATATATATATATATATATATATATAGTTAAAGTCAGAATTATTCGCCCCCTTTAATGTTTTTTCCTTTTTTAATTATTTACCAAATGATGTTTAACAGAGCAAGGAAATTTTCACAGTATGTCTGATAATATTTTTTCTTCTGGAGAAAGTCTTATTTGTTTTATTTAGGCTATAATAAAAGCAGTTTTTAATTTTTAAACCCATATTAAGTTCAAAATTATTAGCCCCCTTTAAGCTAATTTTTTTTTCAATTGGTTCTCGGTTTGTCAAGAGAACAAACAATCATTATACAATAATACAATAATATATATATTAATATATATATATATATATATATATATATATACATACATACAATATATTATATATATATATATATATATATATATATATATATATATATATATATATATATATATATGGTTTAATATGGGTTTAGGTCAATATATATATATATATATACATATATATATATATATATATATATATATATATATATATACATACATACAATATATTATATATATATATATATATATATATATATATGGTTTAATATGGGTTTAGGTCAATATATATATATATATATATTGCTTATATTAGCTTATGTTAACTAGTAAAAGTTTATTGTAATGTGTTATCATTAATAATGCAGTCACATCATCTCGTTTTTCCTTTTTATTTTTGCCAATTGTTTTATTTTTCTTCCTTATTTGTCTTTTAATCAAAGTATTTATTTCATATTTTGAGTTTAAAAGTGAGCCGGACCTGTTCAATCTGAGATTCATCCTACAGTGAGAACATTTTGAATTTTTCATGGATCTTTAATATTTTAACATGAAATATAAATAAATAATTTCATATTTTAGAAGAATCTCTAGGTTATTTTCATGGTAAATGATCATAAATATAAATAAATATTTTAATATATATATTATGAACCTATAATGTGCAATTTTTAATACTGAATAATAGATCTAAATAATTCTGTAGGTTATTATTTCATATATGTTGATCTTTGGCATGACGGCATACTTTAAAACAAGTCAAACTCTTAGTGTTTTTGTGCAATGAAAGAAAAGGAAATGAATTCAGTGTCAGGTCTCAGATCAGTCGGACCCTCATCAGATCTGTGTGTGTGTGTGTGTGTGTGTGTGTGTGTGTGTGTGTGTGTGTCACTCATTCCCTCTTGTGCATGTGTGTCTGCGTGAGGTTTGGTGTCGTGTGATGAAGCACCAGGAGTCCAGAGAGAGTCAGAGAGATTCCCACCCACCACAGAGCCACGTGAGTCTCTCCGAAGATCAGCTGACCCAGAAACGCCTGAAAGACACACACACACACACACACACACACATACCATTATCAACCCTATACACACTTCACAGACACATAATAAACCCATGATCATCAGATCAGACCAGATTAGTAAACAGTAGTCAACATTCACAAAAGTTTCACAATTGTCCAAAGAAAAAAATGTGTTAAATAGTTTTAGGACAACTTTGATGAAAGGTGATGAGCTGCCACTTTATTAGGTACACCTGTCCAACTGCTCATTAACGCAAATTTCTAATCAGCCAATCACATGACACCAACTCAATGCATTTAGGCATGTAGACATGGTCAAGACGATCTGCTGCAGTATATATATATATATAAAATTATGTGTGTGTGAGTGTGTAGTGCTATGGATCCTCTATGGATGTAGTGCTGCTACTCACGGAGGAGATGAGGTTGGATGCGGTGGTGGTCACAGTGGTGCGAGCGGACGAACATGAGCTCCGCAGCGCTTTGGCCAGAAACGTCCACATGACGGCGTTACAGGTGAACAGCAGCCCACCGCACAGCAGACGCAGAGGGATGTGCAGCTGAACACACAAACACACACAGCTGTTATTACACCACAATATACACCCATGTGAACCGGAAGTTGTTGACACTTATTTCAGCATGTTGATATACTTCTGACTGAAAGGGGGCGGGGCTTTCCTTTGAAGATCATACCCGCATATCACACTAAGGCCGCCGTCACACTAGAGTTTGAGCATGCAAAATTCTGTCGCGCAGCACTGCTGAAAATGGGCAGGATTGAACCAAATGATTAGACATTAATTAAAAACGAACAATTGCTCCAAATTCTAATGTTTACCTTTTCGTTAGTTTGTTACAAGGAGATTATGCGCAAAAAGAAAGCCACGCCCTCTTACTTAATATTTTGTTTTAGTTGGAACTACATCAACATGACAAAATAAGAGTCTAAGAAACTTCCGACTCATGCAGACTTTATGGCTGCGTCCAAAATCGCCAACTGTTCAAGTATGTACCAGATTTGGGTTCCAATTTACTACATAACTGTCAGAAAAGTGCGTTCTGTATAGTATGAATGTTAGTATGAATGGAATTGGGACATACTACAATGACATTTACATATTTATACTACCATAATATTTATGGAAGTACGCGATTTCGGATGCAGGCTATAAATTCGGACATACTATTCGCTCGCATACTATTTTAATGTACTATAAAGTATTGTAGTACGTGATTTTGGGTGCTGCCTATGGATTCAGACATATTACTCAGCACACAGGCTGTTTTAACATACTATATAGTAGGGAAGTACGCGATTTGAGACGCAGCCTAAAACTTCGCGGATGTGTGACGTCATTAGCATGAACACACCGCACACGCTCCGCATCACTAGTTAAAATTGATTATTTCTCTACATTTGAACATTCTTTTAAACATTTGAGATAACACAAGTGCATAAGTGAGCACTATATATGACCCTATTCTTGCGTTTTTTTAATATTTTCATAAAAATACATCTTACAGACAGTGCACGCGCACTGAAGGTCATGCGCGTCTGAGTGTCACGCATCATCATCATCATCCCCAGTACTTTCAGTATTATCGACAAGCGTTATTAACAGTAGCATCATTAATGTTGTTTGTGATGTTTTATTATGTCTGTCACTCACCCAGTCGCACGCGCTCGTGTCGCTGTGTTGCGTGAATTTCCTCTGCTCGCCCCACGTGCGCATGCCCGTCTCACATACGCCCTTCAGATAGTCGGTGCCCAGAGACAGTTTGGCGGACGAGGAGGCAACGGCGCCGAGAAAACCGGCCAGCAGCGCGTACAGGACACCGGGAAACATGACTTCAGATGACCCATCACACCTCCAGCGGTACTGCAGCGACAACAACCCAGACCAGCAGCATCATCAGCATCAGCAGCAGCGGCGGCAGTTACGGAAGCGAGCGACACCCCGGTGTGTTCTGGGAACTGGAGTCCATGACGCGTCTATGACGATTTTGTACAGGTCGTGAGTGATATTTTTGTTATATAGAAATAAACACGTTTTATATTACATTTTTTTTCATGTAACATGGTTATACACAGAGATAAATGAGATTTTATTATATAATATAATATAGAAATTTTTTTTTATTGTATCATGAACGTATACCATTCATTCATTTTCTTTTCGGCTTAATCCCTTCATTAATCAGGGGTCGTCTCTGCGGAATGAACCGCCAACTAATTTCTAGCATATATTTTACGCAGCGGTTGCCCTTCCAGCTGTAACCCATCACTGGGAAACACCCATACACTCTTATTCACACACACACACACACACACACACACACTATAGACAATTTTTAGCTTATAGGAAACTCACGCCAACACAGGGAGAACATGCAAACTGCACACAGAAACACCTACTGACCCAGCCAGGACTCGAACCAGTGACCTTTCTGATGTGTGACAATTGTGCAACCGTGAACATGCCACTGTGACGCCCTCGTATATATCATATATAAGGTAAATAGTGGAGACACAGTCCATACTATATATATATATATATATATCCTCTTCTAAACTAGTACTTCTAATGCAAAATAACGTACTTCATAATTCCGTGCACTGAGATGTGTGTATGTATGTTATAACTGTATGATGTATTTATTGCAGTACTGGGTAATATTGTTGCATTGAGTGCAATATATTGCATATAACATATACAGTATAATATAAATGTGACCTGCAATATCTTTAATTATTTTTAATTTCTTTTTTTTTGTTTGTTTTTTGTTTCAGTCTGTGTTGTTAAAATTAGATATTACACTAAATAGTAAAAATTGCATATTAAATTAAATAAAAGTGATAAAAAAACACTTACTTAAAATACACACACACACACACACACACACACACACAGACG
>NC_141039.2:1357500-1397500 GCF_052040795.2 Danio rerio
GTAAAACCTATTTAATCATTTTGGGTGAATTATCCTTTGAAATCTTTTTTTTTTGTATTTTGCTAATAAAGTGCTTCACACTGCATGATGCATGAAAAAATAGTATGCTGTGTCTCCAAATGCATGATGAAGATTTAATGATACTCTTGATTAATCATGCAGCCTGGACTTCACTGTGTCTAGCATCTGACCTGAGCTTGACTCGACTTGTGTGTGCTCATATATTGATCAGCAGAGTGTTTGCTGTGTCGCAGATCCATCTCAGGCCTCCTGTAGTGAAACCCGAAGCTGGAGATTTGGTAAACACAGCACAGATCCATCAGTATCTCCATTTCTCAGCACGACCCGCATCGATTCGCTGATTCGCGGACGCGCTTCTTTACCGCGCTAATGGACGGGGAAGAAGAGCGATGAGGATTTCAGCTTTTAAACCGCTTTTTCCTTCAGGTCATTGTCAGGTAAAGCGTTTACTAAGCGAACAAGCCTCGAGCAAACAAACAGATTTAAAGCCGTTAGTTTAGTCGTGTTTATTTAGCTGAGAGGAAGTTTTGAACTGTTTCTGTCACGCAGTTCCGTCAGTCCGCCATATTGGATTACGGAAAGTAAACAATGCGAATGGACTGACTGAAACTCGCATTTTTGTTGATTATTGCTGCTGAAAATAGCTGCTTACATTTAAATATATGACTTAAACTTGTGTGCAAAACTGTAATATCACATAAAACATAAGCGTTTCATCCAGTGAGTCAGGGTAAAGTATAAAAGGCAGCTGCCCTGCTGAAAAGGTTTTAGAGGGGTTTTGGCCATTTCCAGGCTGGTTTCCAGCCATTTTCAGCCTGGTTTTAGCTGGTCAGGCTGGAAAATGACCAGCTAAATCCAGCTAAAACCAGCTTGACCGGCCTGGTTTAAGCTGGACTTAGCTGGTTTTGGCTGGGCTCCCAGCCTGGCTTGGCTGGTCGAGCGGGTTTAAGCTGGTCATCTCCCAGCCTGACCAGCTAAGACCAGGCTGGAAATGGCTGGAAATCCTCTAAAACCAGCCTTGCCGACCAGCTAAAACCAGCCAACCAGCCTAGGCTGGTTTAGGCTGTTTTTTCAGGAGGGTGATCACATCAATATAGGCTAGCATCATTTTTGTGACACTACAACAATAATTTGGTTGGGATAGATGCTATAGGCTACAATTTAATTGGCCATTTTAAAAATAATATAAATAACACTCCAAAATTTACTTTGATGGTTGACTTTAAGCTTAAACGCTACTGGGAAAAAAAACTGCTTAAATCAGCCTTGGCCGGTTGGCTGGTTTTCGCTAGTCAACCATCCTGGTTTTAGAGGGGTTTTGGCCATTTCCAGCCTTGGTCTGGTCATCTCCCTGCCTGACAAGTTAGGACCAGGCTGGAAACGGCCAAACCTTCTCTGAAACCAGGCTGGTCGACCAGCTAAACCAGCTGGTTTAAGCTGTTTTTTTTGGCAGGGAAGTTATTAAACTTAAGCTTTAAGGTGGGTGTATGTTACTAAAATACAGTTAATGGATGATTGAATAAATAGTATATATAATTCTCATTAAGTTCTGGCAACAACTGAACAAAATGGTTACGTCCTGATTAACTGGCACCAAATATGAGTGAGAGAAATTGAGTGCGTTTTGCCACTGGTGTTTTCCTTCAGAAGACGAAGACAAAACGCAAATTAATGCATGGCATGAGGGGACTGCAGACAGATGCTCAAGACTAAACCCAAGTTCTGGAGGAAATAATATTAATAGAAGAAGATTAATGCTAAAGCACCATAATGATGGACTGACGAATGAGGGCTTTTACAATCAGCAAAACAACATTTCAGATCTGCAACAGTGTAAAGCTGGAAACACGGAGAGCTGCAAACCAACAATAATGAAGCAAAGACCCTGAAACACACATCTATATCTGTCAAAAACTAAATCACATCATGCAGACTGATGAAGCGCATGCTGGAATTTAACCGGTAAATGTGTTTCCATCATTGTTCATGCACATTTATTCTTATCGGATAAAAAATGTGATCTTACTCAGTTGGTATTTTTACGAGCATTTTCTTGGCATTACTTTTAAGCATTTAAATGTGATAATCTAAACCAGGGGTTCTCAACTGGTTTGGCCATGGGACCCACATTTTTACAGGGTCAACAAGCCGCGACCCAAATTTTTAGGAACTATAATACAATTTTAGGAATTATAATTAATTTGTATTTATTTGTTAACATACACAAGTAGTGACAGATAAATCAACAGAAAATCACCAAGACTTACAAATAAACAATATTTTATTGCTGTCATTTAACGAAATATATAAAAAACTTTATAAATATTACACAGTAAAAATGACAAATACTGTAAAAAAAGGTTAGGGTAAGGAAAGGTTTAGTTACCATGAACTAAACTGAACTGTTAATAAAACGTTGTCTGGTTTCTAAATGTCGTTTTAATTTAGAAGGTTTCGTGCTGTCTTTTAAAAAGCACCTCGCTACTTATGACACACTGAGGCTTAAAGACTTTTTTTGTCGTCAGTATATGTAAATCCATACTTTAAATATTCCGGTTCGTACTTGCGCTTCGCATTATTTGTTGCTATAATTAAATGAAATTTCAAATGTAAAACGGTAGGGTGGTTGTGCACGCATTTCAAAATAAAAGTCAAAATGAGTTAAAAATTAAAAAAAAATTTGTTGTATTTTTGTCTACACAATCCGTGACCCACTGAAAATGTTCCCCCACCAGTTGAGAAACACTGATCTAAACAGTGAGTAAAAATAGGTGGTTGGAAACAGTTGATGACAGAATTTAAAATTTGGGGTGAACTGTCCCTTTAAGAACCAATGATTCACAGATTCATGATTTAATAACACATTTTTGTACTTTGTGGAAGATAAAAAAGGATGTAACGGAGGCAAGCTAGTGTGTGCTGTGCAGGTAAACCTCACTCCTCTGACCTCTAAAGATGCTCTAGCAACAGACGCTAGGGACCATGGTCTTTAGCCTCCTTGATAGAGCAATGACTCCCATGCGGAAGGTCGCCGGTTTGATCCCAGCTCGGAGCAGGTTGGGTGGTGTAGGACCGGTGGGGTTACATTGGTGCCGTTCAATTTCTTACCGGATGAGAGTGAGGTTTAGGGGGGTGAGTGTATCGGAGGCAAGCTAGTGTGTGCTGTGCAGGTAAACCTCACTCCTCTGACCTTTAAAGGTGCTCTAGCAACAGATGCTAGGGGCCATGGTCATTAGCCTCCTTGGTAGAGTGCCCGACTCCCATGCGGAAGGTCGCCGGTTCGATACCAGCTCGGAGCGAGTTGGGTGGCGTAGGACCGGTGGGGTTACACAAGCACAAAAATAATTTGATCATAACCATTTTGACTAACTTGTTTCATGCAGGGGTGACACAATGGCTCAGTGGTTAGCACTGTGGCCTCATAGCAAGAAGGTCGCTGGTTCGAATCCCTGTGTGGAGTTTGTATGGTCTCCCCATTTTAGTGTGGGTTTCTTCTGGGTGTTCTGCAAGGGCGTAGAATTGGCATGGACGGAGGGGACATGTCCACACCAATATCCACCAATCACTGAAATGTCCCCACCAATGATTTAATCGACTTCAACATAAATGCTCTGTCAACCCTTAGTAACTTACACATGTGTAACGGAGGCCAGCTAGTGCAGGTTAACCTCACTCCTCTGACCTCTAAAGGTGCTCTAGCGACAGACACTAGAGGCTATGGTCTTTAGCCTCCTCAGTAGAGCAACCGACTCCCATGCGGTAGGCCGCCGGTTCGATTCCAGCTTGGAGCAGCTTGGGTGGTGTAGGACTGGCGAGTTACACCCGCACTAAGTCAAGTTTGCTACGAGTTCACCGTAATACTGGTAACCAAGGCAGTGCAATTAATCGAAATATAGTTGTTTTTAGCCTCCATGATTGATAAACAACAATAATCAGGGTAAAACTGGTAAATTATCACACACCTTTCTAAATGTTTCTACATTAATACCGGATTGCAGTGAAATCATGTAAATTTATGGGTTTGTTATTTGTAAGTGTTTATTTAATATTACTAAGTATTTTATTCATGTTTTGAAAGCGCTGAACAGAATTTACGCTTTGGGGATGTATGTCCCCAATGTCAAGAGCAAATCTACGCCCTTGGTGCTCCGGTCTCCCCCACAGTCCAAACACATGCGCTATAGGGGAATTGATGAACTAAATTGGCCGTAGTGTATGAGTGTTTGTAAATGGGTGTTTCCCAGTATTGGGTTGCCGCTGGAAAGGCATCCGCTGTGTAAAACATTTGCTGGATAAGTTGGCGGTTCATTTCGCTGTGGCGACCCCTGATAAATAAAGGGACTAAGCCGAAGGAAAATGAATGCATGAATGTTTCATGCAGATGATGCATCACAACAAAAATATAAAGAGGTTTAATAACACTTTAATTGAACAATTTCTTACATTCCTCATTTAAAAATGACATAATCACGAAAAATAATAGTAAAGCAAAAAAAATGAAAACCAATTGAACAATTAAAGGGGTTATTAACTTAATTTTTGTAAACAATTTTTAAATTTCTTATTTAAAAATCACATCTCAAATGCTCAAAAATTTCTAATATTATTTTTGTAATAAAAAATAATTACATAAAGTAAATAGTTTTACATCCTAATATATTTAATAAACCAAATTTTAAATTAGCAATGCACATACACAGATGATGCATCACGACAGAAAGAGACACACTGAGAGAGAGAGAGAGAGACAGAGACACACACACACACACACACACACACACACACACACACACACACACACACACACACACACACACACACACACACACACACACACGCACACTCGCACACTCGCACACATAAAAAGAGAGAGTGAATCAGCGCGTCGCGCACGCGTCGCTCAGCGGTGTTTGCGTGTGCTTGTATCCGGGTTGAGGGAGTGTCTCTCCGCCGCAGATTCCCACAGAAACGCGCTGTCCAGTGGCGGCAGACGGGAGTAAAGTATGGCATCGGCCAGAGGGAAGCGGAGGCGCGGCGGCTGCTGCTGCGTGCTGCTGTGAGCGGATCCGCGATGGACAAGCCGCTGTGCTCGGACCGGAGGCCGGTGGCTGCGGCTCGGGCTGGTTCGGCCTCGCTCGGGTTCTACGCGGCTCCGGCGGGTTTCATCGCGCCGCTGCAGCCCGGACGCGCGCGCAGGATTGAAGGAGTGCTGAGCAAATACACCAACCTGATCCAGGGCTGGCAGAACAGGTACAGCACAGAACATAGCATGCACAGCAGAAACGCAACAGCACACAGCGGAACCACAGCATGCACTGCAGAACCATAGCAAAACCATACAGTAGGACAACAGCAAAACATGGAGTAACGCTCACAGCAGAAACACATCATCAAGTTCACACTCAACTCGTGGCCTCAGTCTCTCTGTACTTGTAAATCTGGAGATGTAAATATGACTTTATTTCTGTCATTTCTTTTTAGATAGTTTAGGTCAGCCGTGGGTTCTCTAACAGCTGTCATCAGTTCAGTGATGTTATAAGAGGTTATACACAACCATCTGCTGTACCAAACATTTAATACATGTACTTTAGTGTGCAAAAACAAATCCATTATTTAGTATTTAACATCAAATTATATCTAACTAATAATTCGAGAATAGCTTGAAAAACCAGTAAAAATATTATATATATATATATATATATCTTTCGTTCAATCTATCTATAGAAGCATTATTTCTTCACCCCTCATCATCAGCTCACTGTTTAGGTGTATAAATATACAGGATATATGTATACACTCACCGGCCACTTTATTAGGTACACCTTACTTGTACTGGGTTGGACCCCTTTTGCCTTCAGAACTGCCTGAATCCTTGGTGGCGTAGATTCAACAAGCTACTGGAAATATTCCTCAGAGATTTTGCTCCATATTGACATGATAGCATCACACAGTTGCTGCAGATTTGTCGGCTGCACATCCATGATGCCAATCTCCTGTTCCACCACATCCCTAAGGTGCTCTGTTGGATTGAGCTCTGGTGACTGTGGAGGCCGTTTGAGTACAGTGAACTCATCGTCATGTTCAAGAAACCAGTCTGAGATGATTGAGCTTTATGACATGCTGCGTTATCCTGCTGCCATCAGAAGATGGAGACACTGTGCTCATAAAGGGATGGACATGGTCAGCAGCAATACTCAGGTAGGCTGTGGCGTTGATGCTCAATTGGTACTAATGGACCCAAAGAAAATCTCCCCCACACCATTACACCCCCACCACCAGCCTGAACCGCTGATACAAGGCAGGATGGATCCATGCTTTCATGTTGTTGAGGCCAAATTGTGAGCCGAGCATCCGAATGTGTCAGCAGAAATGGAGACTCATCAGAGCAGCAACGTTTCTCCAATCTTCTATTGTCCAGTTTTGGTGAGTCTGTGTGAATTGTAGCCTCAGTTTCCTGTTCTTAGCTGACAGGAGCGGCACCCGGTGTGCTCTTCTGCTGCTGTAGCCCATCCGCCTCAAGGTTGGACGTGTTGTGTGTTCAGAGATGCTCTTCTGCAGAGCTCGGTTGTAGCGAGTGCTTATTTGAGTTACTGTTGCCTTTCTATCAGCTGGAACCAGTCTGGCCATTCTCCTCTGACCATCAACAAGGCATTTGCGCCCACAGAACTGCCGCTCACTGGATATTTCCTCTTTGTCAGAGCATTCTCTGTAAACCCTAGAGATGGTCGTGCGTGAAAATCCCAGTAGATCAGCAGTTTCTGAAATACTCAGAGCAGCCCGTCTGGCAGCAACAACCATGCCACTATCAAAGTCACTTAAATCCCCTTTCTTCCCCATTCTGATGCTCACTCTGAACTGCAGCAGATCCTCTTGACCATGTCTACATGCTGAAATGCAGTGAGCTGCTGCCATGTGATTGGCTGATTAGACATTTGCGCTAACAAGCAGTTTGGCAGGTGTACCTAATAAAGTGGCCGGTGTATATATATATATATATATATATATATAATTTCTTATAGTAATATGTATGTCTCTGATGTGTTTAAACTAATAGAGTAACTGGGCAAAACTGTCTAAGAGCATTACAGGAATAAGTTAATGTTCTACTTTACCTGAGTGTTATACACACACACACACACACACACACACACACCTCCAGCACTGCTCATATGAGTGTTTGTGTTCCTCATATCTGCGCTTTACTCCGGCTTATTGTGCAGAAGTTTTCCATAAAGTGCCTCATTCTGTAAAATGTTTGAAGAGAACACGATGTTCAGCCGGTCTGCTCTCCTGTTCTGTCTCTGCTTGTGTTTGTTTGGGTTTTCAGCTTCAGACTGAAGCTCTCTGTGTGTGTTTTACTGTGCGCTTCTGCTGAACTACACACTCAGGCCTTTACACTGCAGATTCAGGAATAATTACACAAGATCAGGAAACTGCTTTAAATACACACACACACACACACACACACACACACACACACACACACACACACACACACACACACACACACACACACACACACATTATCTGGATGGGAAGCTGATCTTTGGACTTTAAACAGTGACTGAAAGCTGTAAAAGTGTGTGTGTGTGTGTGTGTGTTTGTCTGTCAGCCTGAGCTTCAGTGTGTGTTTGTGTTACCAAAACTTGTTTGATTTAGGACATTCTGACCTGTGTGTGTTTGTGAGTGTGTGTGTGTTCATATTTGCCTGTGTGTTTGTGTGTTTTTGCATGAGTGTGTGTATTGTTTGTGAATGTGTGTGTTTGTTTGTATAATATGAGTGTGTACATTTATGTGCCTATGTTTATGCATGAGAGTGTGTGTGTGTGTTTGTGTGTGTCGATACATGAGTGTGTATTATGTGTGTGACTGTGTTTGAGTATGTGTATGCACAAGTGTGAGTGTGTATGTCTGTCTGTATGTGTTCATGTGTGTGTCTGTGTGTTTATGCATAAGGGTGTTTTTGTGTGTGTGTGTGTGTGCATGTGTATCTGTGTGTATGTATAATGCAATGTGTGTGTGTGTGTGTTTTTGTCGCATATGTGCCTGTGTTTATGCATGCATGCATGCGTGTGTGAGTGTGTGTGTGTGTGTGTGTGTGTATGTATGCGCCAGTGTGTTTGTTTGTTTATATATGAATGTGTGCATATATGTGCCTATGTGTTTATGCATGAGTATGTGTGTGTGTATAATGTGAGTGTGTTGGTTTGTGTGTTTGTAGTGTATGCGTGTGTGTAGTGTGTGTTTTTTGAGTGTGTTTATGCATATATGTGCCTATGTGTTCATGCACGAGTGTGTTTGTGAGTGTGTGTATGTGTGCGCGCGTGCATATGTGCTTGTGTGTTTATGCATGAATGTGTGTTTGTGTGTTTACGCATGAGTGTGTGTGTGTGCCTTTTTGTTTATGCATGTGTTTTTTAGTGTGTGTGTGTGTGTGTATGTGTGCGCGCGTGCATATATATGCTTGTGTGTTTATGCATGAGTCTGAGTTTCCAAATATGTGCTTGTGTGTTTACGCATGAGTGTGTGTGGCTATTTGTTTGTGTGTTTATATATATGTGTGTGTGTGTATAGTTTTTGTGAATGTGTGTTTGTGTAACTGTGTGTTTGTGAGTATGCACGTATAGTATATGCACATATTGTATAGTGTGTGTGTATTATTGTGTGCGTGCGTGTGTGTGTGTGTGCGTGCATGTTTGTGCTTATATGTGTGTATGGTGTATCTATTTCTGTGTGAACGTCTTTATGTGTGTGTTTGTGTGTGTTTGTGTTTGTGTCTGAGTGCATGTATGGATGTGTCTCTGAATGTGTGTATGTGTCTGAATACACTCAGATGAGCTTTGATGATCAGATGAGACACACACACACACACACACACACACACCTGCACATCAGATTGACTGCAGAACTGAAGATGAGCTGATTTTGCATTGACTTCAGTTGTGAGTGTGTGAGATTATGATCTTATGAACGTGTTGTTGCTCTTTCATATCTCCGGATCTCCATGATGTGTGATGTGTGTCTGGTCTTCTGAAGGAGTGTGTGTTTTCATGGCTGTTTCTCTGATTCTCTTGTAATGCTTGACCTGTGTTGTCTGATCTACAGTGTAACCGTTGACATCCACACTGTTTGTTTTCTCTAGTATGGAAGTCAATGGAGTCCAGTTTACAGCATTCTTCACAATATCTACTTTAGTGTTTAACAGAAAATAAGACACTCATAAGGGTTGGCAAACATTAAACGGTGAATACATGTTTATTTTTAAATGAACGGTTCCTTTATGTGACGTCTGAGCATTTAGTTGAAAGCGGAAAAGACAGAAATAGCCTGATAAACTCAGAGAGAAGGAGCTAGTCTTGAGGATGAGCTGATGACGATGATGTGAGTCTGTATTTGGTTTCTGCATTCGATGCTTTATCTCTCTAGACTGACCTCAAATCAGATGCTTCAATTCATTTATTCATTTGCCTATTCACTTCATTCATTCATTCATTCCGACTTCATTAGTTTATTCATTCTGACTTTTATAATTCAGACATTCACTCATTCGTTCATTCATTCATTCATTCATTCATTCTGACATTTATTAATTCAGACATTTACTCATTCATTAATTTATTCAGACATTTATTTATTCAAACATTCATTCATTCACACATTTACTCATTAATTCAGACATTAATTCATTCAGACAATAATTAGTTTATTCATTCTGACATTTATTCATTCATTCATTCACACATTAATTCAGACATTCACTCATTCATTCAGACAGTCATTCATTTAGACAGACATTCATTCGTTCATTCAGACAGACATTTATGTAGACATTAAGAAATTCATCCATGCATTCATTCAGACATTTATTCATTCAAACATTCATGTTGACATTCACTCATTCATTTAGAAATTCATTCATTTATTCAAGCATTCTATCAGGCATTTATTCATGCATTCTTTCTGACATTCATTCAGATAGACATTCATTCATTCATTCACACATTTATGTAGACATTCATTCATGCATTCATCCAGACATTCATTCATTAACTCATTCATTTAATCAAACACTCATTCATTCATTTAGACATTTATTAATTCAGACATTCATCTTGACTTTTACTTATTCATTCATACATTCTCTCAGACATTCCCTCATTCATTTAGACATTTATGTAGACATTCATTTGTTCATCCAGACATTCATTCACTCACTCGTTCAGACATTCACTCATTCATTTATTTATTCAGACACTCGTTCATTCATTTAGAGATTTATTCATTCAGACATTTCTTTAGAAATTCGTTCAGACATTAAATCATTCATTCATTCATACATTCATGTATTCAGATATTCATTAATTCATGTGCTCATTCATCCATTCATTTTCCCAATCATTCATTTATTTGCCCATTCCTACATTCATTCAGACATTTATTCTGACATTCATTTATTCGGATGTTCATTCGTTCATTCACTCATTCATCTATTAATTTGCCAAATTATAAATTCATTTGTCTTCATTAATTAATTAATTCATTCATTCATTCATTTATTCATTCATTCATCTGTTTATTTGCGCAATTATTCAATCATTTATCCATTCCTACATTCATTCAGACATTCATTGATTCATTCAGTCAGCCATTCATCTATTAATTTGTCCAATTATTCATTTATTTGTCCATTCAATCATTCATTGATTCGTTCATCTATTCATTCAGACATCTGGCCTGATTTAACAAACACTGATCATCTGTCAATCATTGGCTGCTTCAGATGAGAAGGGTTCAAGTCCAGAACCACCCCAGAAAACTGGTTTATAAACGAAGCCTGCAGAGATAAACCCTCACCAGCAGGCAGTAAACGAGACCATAAATCAGTGCTGTGAAACTCTGTTACTCACCAGCCGGACGCTCACTGGCTGATTAAAGCTAACTGTGTGCTTCAACATGTTATGCTTTAATGTGATTATTGTATTATGCAGCTGTAGACAAAATGATGAGCTCCAGTGAAATGTGAATTATTTTTGGAATATCTCCCAAGTGCTGTTAAACAGAGAAGCTTTTTTAAACATAAACATTTTAATAACTTATTTGTAATAAATAAGTTCTTTTTGTTATCCCTATGACAACAGTAAATCATATTTTACTTGTTATTTTGCAAGATACTAGTATAGAAGATACTGTATATTATAGTATATACAGGTATATATGCTCACCGGCCACTTTATTAGATACACCTGTCCAACTGCTCGTTAAGGCAAATTTGTAATCAGCCAATCACATGGTGGCAGCTCAATGCATTTCGGCATGTAGACATGGTCAAGAGGATCTGCTGCAGTTCAGAGCGAGCATCAGAATGGGGAAGAAAGGGGATTTAAGAGACTTTGAAAGTGGCATGGTTGTTGCTGCCAGACGGGCTGCTCTGAGTATTTCAGAAACTGCTGATCTACTGGGATTTTCACGCACAACCATCTCTAGGGTTTACAGAGAATGCTCTGACAAAGAGGAAATATCCAGTGAGCGGCAGTTCTGTGGGCACAAATGCCTTGTTGATGAGGCCAGAGGTCAGAGGAGAATGGCCAGACTGGTTCCAGCTGATAGAAAGGCAACAGTAACTCCATTTCTTGACACACTTTGGGCTCATTAGTACCAATTGAGCATTATGTAAACATAGCCCACCCGAGTATTGCTGCTGACCATGTCCATCCCTTTATGAGCACAGTGTCTCCATCTTCTGATGGCAGCAGGATAACGCAGCATGTCATAAAGCTCAATCATCTCAGACTGGTTTCTTGAACATGACGATGAGTTCACTGTATTCAAATGGCCTCCACAGTCACCAGAGCTCAATCCAATAGAGCAGCTTTGGGATGTGGTGGAACGGGAGATTGGCATCATGGATGTGCAGCCGACAAATCTGCAGCAACTGTGTGATGCTATCATGACAATATGGAGCAAAATCTCTGAGGAATATTTCCAGCAGCTTGTTGAATCTCTGCCATGAAGGATTAAGGCAGATCTGAAGGCAAAAGGGCTCCAACCGGTACTAGTAAGGTGTACCTAATAAAGTGGCCGGTGAGTGTATAGTACCTTAGATATGCATTATTTTACTCAGTGTTGTGTGCATGGGGGCATATTTGACCCAACATTAGGTTAAATCAGTCCAGCATCTTTTAGAGTGTATGCATGTTTCTTCTTCTTTTCTAACACACCCACACTCTCATACATACACAGTCTTGGGGGATGAGAAAAAAAAAACAGCAAGCATCCAGATCACCATAGCAACCACCTTGCAATGTCCTAGCAACCATCCCGAGCACCTTAGCAACCACATGCTGATGCCTAGTCAAGTGTCACAGAACACACAACATGCAGAGCAGCTTCATGATGTGTGCAAATAAAGAGCCTTCAGACTGACCCCAGAACAGCAGATGTGTCCAGGGAACTCATTAACATTCACTAATTACTTTTGTTTGAAGGAAAAAGTTCTATATGGAGGTCAATACTCTTTATTTTTTATGATTCCTTGATAGGGCGGCTCGGTGGCTCAGTGGTTAGCACTGTGGGCTCACAGCCAGAAGGTTGCTGGTTCGAGCCTTGGCTGGGTCAGTTGGCATTTTCTGTATAGAGTTTGCATAGTCTCCCCATGTCGGCGTGGGTTTTTCTTGGGTGCTTCGGTGTCCCCCACAGTCCAAACACATGCGCTATAGGGGAATTGGTGAAATAAATTGGCCATAGTGTGTGTGTGTGTGTATGTGTGAATGAGTGTGTATGGGTGTTTCCCAGTACTGGGTTGCGGTTGAAAGGGCATCCACTGTGTAAAACTCAAGCTGGAATAGTTGGCGATTCATTCCGCTGTGGCGACTCCTGATAAGTAAAGGGACTAAGCCGAAAGAAAATGAATGAAGGAATGAATAAATGACACTCATACATCTCACCCTGCACCTCTCCACCCTCAGTTACTAAAGGCGACTGTAGATTTATGTGTTGAACTCTGTGTATTGAGTTGTTGGAGAGCATAAGCAGAAACTGGTTTCACTCATTTACCGGCTGCAGGTTCATTAGTTTAAGAGACACTCGCACTAACAAGCTCCAGTGTGATTTACGGCATCACAGCTGTACTTTAATCTGAATAAAGATCGTTAAAACAACATTTCCTTATAGAATCCTGCAGGAAACAATGACATCATCATCTTCAGAGAAAAAAAAACAATGACATCATCATCTTCAGAGAAAAAAAAAACGACATCATCATCTTCAGAGAAAAAAAACAATGACATCATCATCTTCAGAGAAAAAAAACAATGACATCATCATCTTCAGAGAAAAATAAATGACATCATCATCTTAAGAGAAAAAAACAATGACATCATCATCTTCAGAGAAAAAAACAATGACATCATCTTCAGAGAAAAAATAAATGACATCATCATCTTCAGAGAAAAAAACATTGACATCATCTTAAGAATAAAACAACAGTGACATCATCTTCAGAGAAAAAAACTATGACGTCATCTTTAGAATAAAACAACAGTGACATCATCTTCAGAGAAAAAAAACAATGACATCATCATCTTCAGAGAAAAAACAATGACATCATCATCTTCAGAGAAAAAAAACAATGACATCATCATCTTCAGAGAAAAAAACAATGACATCCTCATCTTCAAAGAAAAAAACATTGACATCATCTTAAGAATAAAACAACAGTGACATCATCTTCAGAGAAAAAAAACAATGACATCATCATCTTCAGAGAAAAAACAATGACATCATCATCTTCAGAGAAAAAAACAATGACATCATCATCTTCAGAGAAAAAAACAATGACATTGTCATCTTCAAAGAAAAAAACATTGACATCATCTTAAGAATAAAACAACAGTGACATCATCTTCAGAGAAAAAAAACAATGACATCATCATCTTCAGAGAAAAAACAATGACATCATCATCTTCAGAGAAAAAAAACAATGACATCATCATCTTCAGAGAAAAAAACAATGACATTGTCATCTTCAAAGAAAAAAACATTGACATCATCTTAAGAATAAAACAACAGTGACATCATCTTCAGAGAAAAAAAACAATGACATCATCATCTTCAGAGAAAAAAAACAATGACATCATCATCTTCAGAGAAAAAAACAATGACATTGTCATCTTCAAAGAAAAAAACATTGACATCATCTTAAGAATAAAACAACAGTGACATCATCTTCAGAGAAAAAAAACAATGACATCATCATCTTCAGAGAAAAAACAATGACATCATCATCTTCAGAGAAAAAAAACAATGACATCATCATCTTCAGAGAAAAAACAATGACATCATCATCTTCAAAGAAAAAAACAATGACATCATCTTAAGAATAAAACAACAGTGACATCATCTTCAGAGAAAAAAAACTATGACATCATCTTTAGAATAAAGCAACAGTGACATCATCTTTAGAATAAAGCAACCGTGATGTCATCTTTAGAATAAAACGACAATGGGGTCATCTTTAGAATAAAACAAGACTAATTTTATCTTAACATCCTCAACAATGACATCATCTTTGGAATAAAACAAAAATGATGACATCTTTAGAATAAATCAACAATGATGATATCTTTACGTCATCAACAATGACGTCATCTCTAGAATAAAACAACAACGATGTCATCTTTAGAATAAAACGACGTCATCTTTAGAATAAAACAACGTCATCTTTAGAATAAAACAACGTCATCTTTAGAATAAAACAACAACGTCAACTTTAAAATAAAACAACCATGAAGTCATCTTTAGAATAAAACGACGCCATCTTTAGAATAAAACAACAACGTCAACTTTAAAATAAAACAACCATGAAGTCATCTTTAGAATAAAACGACGCCATCTTTAGAATAAAACAACAACGTCAACTTTAAAATAAAACAACCATGAAGTCATCTTTAGAATAAAACGACGCTATCTTTAGAATAAAACAACAACGTCAACTTTAAAATAAAACAACCATGAAGTCATCTTTAGAATAAAACGACGCCATCTTTAGAATAAAACAACAACGATGTCTTCTTTAAAATATAACAACAGCGAGGTCATCTTTAGAATAAAACAACAATGGCATCTTCTTTAGAATAAAACAACCCTGATGTCATCTTTGTATCATCAACAATGACATCCTCTTTAGAATAAAACAACCATTAGGTCACCTTTAGAATAAGACAACAACGACGTCATCTTTAGAATAAAACAACTGTGACGTCATTAGAATAAAACAACAATTATGTAATCTACCATGACGTCATCTTTAGAAAAAACAATGACATCATCATCTTCATAGAAAAACTGATGTCATCTTTAGAAAAAAGTAGGTGTAAACATGCATCCTATGAGCATGATACCCTAGAAAATGAATAGCGGTTGGCGGTTCATTCTGCTGTGGCGACCCCTGATAAACGAGGGACTAAGCTGAAGGAATATTGATGAATGGATAATGCACACAGCACATTTCTCATGGCTGCTTTTGGTCTTGTCTCCCCAAGCACATGCTGGATCTGTAAATCAGCTGTGTTTTCCGTCATTTCAGCGGCTGTCACTGACTTAATCACACACAGAGCTGAGCACACACTCATTCACACACACAAAGTGTCTGCTTTGTGAGACTGAATGCAAACTCCTGCAGATCTTCAGCTAGTGAAGCCTTTACATGTCACTTCAAGCTGAATACTAGCGTCTTGAAGAATATCGTCTAATATTATGTGCTGTCATCATGGCGGATAGAACAGAAATCAGTTATTAGAGATGAGTTATTAACACTATTATCTTTAGAAATGTGTTGAAGAAAGTCTTTGTGTGTGTGTGTGTGTGTGTGTGTGTGTGTGTGTGTGTGTGTGTGTGTGCAGGTATTTCGTGTTAGATGCAGACGTGTCTCAGCTGCAGTATTTCGTGAGCGAGCAGCTGCGCAGTCTGAAGCCGCGTGGGTCTCTGCCTCTCATCGGCGCATCAGTGACCGTCAGTGATGAAGCTCCACACATGTTCATCATCAGCTCAGCCAATGGAGAGATCTTCAAACTCAGAGGTATCCACACACACACACACACACTTAACACACTGACAAAGACTCGTATACACACACATTGAACATACAGTGCATTTGATAAGTATTGATAGCGCTTCACTTCTTCCACACTTGTTTGGAATGCATGCATGTTAGTGAGGGAATGTGTGTGTGTGTGTGTGTGTGTGTGGGTTCAATGTGTTTATAAGACAATGTTTGTGTGTGAGATCGTGTGCATGTGTGTGTTTGTGTTCAGACAAGCTGAGAGTCTGTTTCTCAGTCTGTTTCAGCATACGGAGTGTGTGTGTGTGTGTGTTTGTGTGTGTGATGAACAGATGATTCAGTTGACTCAGAGCAGCTTCACCCCCACACACACACACACACACACACACACACACACACACACTTTACACTCACACACGGCCAGAGAATACATTCATAATCACACGAGGATAACTGTTTCTACTTATTTACATTAATAATTAGTGGTGGCTCAGTGGTTAGCACTGGGGCCTCACAGCAAGAAGGTCGCTGGTTCGAGCCTCGGATGGGTCAGTTGGTGTTTCTGTGTGGAGTTTGCATGTTCTCCCCGTGTTGGCATGTTTGCACAGTCCAAACACATGTGGTATAGGGGAATTGATGAACTAAATTGGCCATAGTGTGTGTGTGTGAATGAGCGTGCATGGGTGTTTTCCAGTACTGGGTTGCAGCTAGAAAAGCATCCACATGCTGGAATAGTTTGCGGTTCATTCTGCTGTGTCGACCCCTGAAATGGAGACTAACGCCCCATTCACACGAGGATTCAGCGTCAACGCTTGACAGAGGGCGTGTCTGAAGTTGGGGCTGAAGTGATCGTCATAGCAGCGTCAGCCAATGAAATTAGTCAGCAATAGGCCACTGTCTGAGCTGGTGTATTTGCATACAGCGATCTGATTGGCTGATGCTTCCATCAGTGGTTGAAAAGTTGAGCAAGTGCTAACTTCTGCAGCGAGCAACGCCTCTGAAGCGGCGCCGACGGATTCACAGTGCAGTTCAGCAACACCTGACGTCATCCATTCAAAGTGAATATATCTTTATATCCTACAACATTCTTCCCTTTTCAGCTTGGGTTTTAGATTTAATTAGCATATTTTTAGCATGTTAAGCATGCATTTAATAAATAGATAAATATGAAACCTGATGAAGTCAATAAGCATATAATCAGAGGATTTCCTGAATGCTGACGCTCGCTTCTGTTGGTGTGGGTGACTCTGATTGCAGTATTTCATCTGAAGTGTCGTCCAATCATAATTAGCGCAGCTTGTTTGAATCGCTAAAGTCGACTGAAGGTTGCACGTGTTCAGCTCTTTTTACCCAGAATGCATTAGTGCTTCACATTGATTCCGATGAAGCGTCGACTGATGCAGCATGAAAGAGAAAATCAATATGTATGAGCATTAATAACAGAACGGTGAGAGGAAACCTGCAGAAACATCTGCCGTATTGATCTGCTCGCGGCTGCTGCACTTCATTAATACTAAATGCTTTTTTTAAGTGGCTCAGTGGTTAGCACTGTGGCCTCAAAGCAAAAAGGTCGCTGGTTCGAGTCCTGGCTGGGTCAGTTGGTGTTTCTGTGTGGAGTTTGCATGTTCTCCCCGTGTTGGGGTGGGTTGCCTCCGGGTGCTCCGGTTTCCCCCACAGCCCAAACACATTTGCTAAAGGTGAATTGATCAAGTAAATTGGCTGTAGTGTGTGTGTGTGTGTATGCGTGTGTGTGAATGAGAGTGTATGGGTGTTTCCCAGTACTGGGTTGCAGCTGGAAGGGCATCCGCTGTGTAAAATATATGCTGTGGTAGTTGATGGTTCATTCCACTGTGGCAACCTCTGATGGATAAAGGGACTAAGCTGAAGGAAAATGAATGAATGAATGTTGCATATATAATTTATATTTTTATTGCATTATTGATTAAATAATTTTATTTTGAAAATTCTATTAGTTATTGCATTGTTTTTTTATTTATTACTTGTTTATTTTTATTTTGAATACATTTTGATTAATTAAATTTTATGTAAACATTTTATATTGATTTAATATATTATTATTGATTTACATTATTTTTTTCTTTTTTATTTATGTGTCTTACTAAATGTTTTAAGTTTTTATTATTTTGCTGTCAACTGTTATTATTTTTAACATTTTTAAAAACTTTATATATATATATATATATATATATATATATATATATATATATATATAATTTAAAAATAATAAAAATATAAAATATATCATTGCTTGAATCATTTCATAAATTTTTTTTCAATATAATTAATTATAATATAATTCTAAATATAATTAATGTTATATTAATTATTCATTTTATTTATTTACATATATATTTATTTATTTATTTATTTATCTTTTGCATATTTAACTTATTTATTATCTATATTTATTTAATCATTCATTTGATTTAATTTACTTTTACACATACATTATATTTTATTTATATTAGTATTCTATTATTATTTATTTATTTGTAAGCTATAGAAATAGTTTTGTTTCATAACGTCTATTAAAATGTCTTTACTTCTTTATTTTAGCGGCGGACGCCACAGAAAAGCAACTGTGGATGATGCAGATTCAGGCCTGCACACGACGACACTCCGACAGCAGCGCAAAGGTGACTGAAAACACACACACACACACACACACACACACACACATACACACACACACACACACACACACACTGCAAGTTGCTGTAAACTTTATTTCAGTATGATGACCTATTTCCAGCAGAAACTGAATATTGAGTAGGAGACTTGGTTTAATTTTTATGCCCCGCCTCTCCTCATTCACTTACAGCAAACGAATGGTTGAAGGGGCGTGGCTAAGCATATCTCAGCCAATAGTTCTAGCTCGTCTAGTGATTTGTGCTTAAGCGCCACCAAGTGGTGTTTTACTGTAACTTCTGCAGCAAAAGCACCAATCTCATCGGTCGAGCAATTTATTAAGCAGGAAAAACAAAACACATCTGATGCATTTTATAAAAAACACTGATGTTTTACGCATTGATGTGCACTCTCACATTCGCACCCTTTGTTTAGTCATGAAATCCTGGTGTGTTGTATAGAGAACTATATTTAATGATAATAGTTAATAGGTTCTCGTTTAAGATCTTCCATGTTCTCAGGTGTGTGTTTCCAGCGTTTCACTGTATTGAATCTGTTGTCGTTCACAGATGCGGAAACTGAAGGATTGCGATGATCTTCTGAGTGTGGACCGAACGCAGAACTCTCTAGACACACAGGTACACAACAACACGCTCCAACAACACTTCTGCTCTCTTTCTAGATAGTTTTTATCTAGATTTAGCGATTCATATTTTACGGTTTTAACTAGGGAAGCGTAATACATCGGCAGCCATATTGGTATTGGCTGATAAATAATACTTTTAATTAATTAATTTAGTTTTATTAATTGTGGTAAAATGGTGCACCACAAATGTAATGTAAAAACTTTTCTTTTAAAAAATTGAAATAAAAAATGCTTCTTTTGATGTAACCTGCAACACAGTGGCTCAGTGGTTAGCACTGTGTCTTCACAGCAAGATCACTGGTTCGAGTCCCGGCTGGGTCAGTTGGTGTTTCTGTCCAGTTGCCATTCGACCAACCCTAGCAATAACTCATAACACGCTAGCAACACCCTAACAACCACTCGCATCATAGCAAACACCCAAAATAAAAGTGAAATAGCACCAAAATCAGTCTAACAACACCCTAACAACTATTCACACTACCATAGCAACCACTCAAAACATACTACCAACACCTTAGCAACCCTTCACATCATAGCAAACACCCAAAATAAAAGTAAAAAAAAGCACCTAAATCAGTCTAGCAACACCCTAACAACCATCCACACTACCCTAGCAACCACTCAAAACATACGATCAACACCCTAGCAACCACTCACATCATAGCAAACACCCAAAATAACAGTGAAAAACACCCAAATCATTTTTGCAACACCCTAACAACCATCAACACTACTCTAGTAACCACTCAAAACATCCTAGCAACAGCCTTGCAACCACTCACATCATAGCAAACACCCAAAATAAAAGTGAAAAAGCACCTAAATCAGTCTAGCAACACCCTAACAACCATCCACACTACCCTAGCAACCACTCAAAACATCCTAGCAACACCCTAGCAACCACTCACATCATAGCAAACACCCAAAATAAAAGTGAAAAAGCACCTAAATCAGTCTAGCAACACCCTAACAACCATCCACACTACCCTAGTAACCACTCAAAACATCCTAGCAACAGCCTTGCAACCACTCACATCATAGCAAACACCCAAAATAAAAGTGAAAAAGCACCTAAATCAGTCTAGCAACACACTAACAACCATTCACACTACCATAGCAACCACTCAAAACATATTACCAACACCCTAGCAACCACTCACATCATAGCAAACACCCAAAATAAAAGTGAAAAAGCACCTAAATCAGTCTAGCAACACCCTAACAACCATCCACACTACCATAGCAACCTCTCAAAACATACGACAAACACCCTAGCAACCACTCATATCATAGCAAACACCCAAAATAACAGTGAAAAACACCCAAATCATTCTTGCAACACCCTAACAACCATCTACACTACCCTAGCAACCACTCAAAACATCCTAGCAACACCCTAGCAACCACTCACATCGTAGAAAACACCAAAAATAACAGAGCAACTCCATAAAACACAGAAATCATTCTACCAACACCCTAAAAACCGTTCGACCAACCCTAGCAACAACTCAAAACACGCTAGCAACACCCTAACAACCACTCACATCGTAGCAAACACCCAAAATAAAAGTGAAAAAGCACCTAAATCAGTCTAGCAACACCCTAACAACCATCCACACTACCCTAGCAACCACTCAAAACATCCTAGCAACACCCTAGCAACCATTCACATCATAGCAAACATGAAGATGTATATGCAGAGTTCAGTGGCTAATCAGCCGGAATCAGCTGAGGTGAAGCGACCAGCGGGACCTAGCTGTCACTCAAGTGGACACGCTACTTGTGTGTGTGTGTTTTAGGGTTCATCGGGCCGGACGCGGAGCTTCTCTCTTCTTCCTCACCTTCCTCCGTCTTCCTCTCCATCGTCTCAGAGAAATCTTCCTCCTCATCATCTTCCTCATCACGGGCCTTCCAGCAACATCGTCACCATCACACATCACAAATCACCCGCTGCTGCCCGCCGTGCCAAAGACCAGTACCCAGAGCGCCTGCTGGAGGTCAAAGAGGTCAGACACGCACACATACAACATACACGTGCACACACACACACTCCATGGTCATAATGAGCACACACACAACAAATAATATACACACACACATAGGTGGTGCGCACACACACACATAATGTGTACACTCAAAGATGGTGCACACACACGCACATACTGTACACACACACATACTGCAGATGCACAGACATATTGCGCACACACACATACTCATACTAAACATGCTTAATGTACACACACACATATAATGCACACACATACTAAACACACACTACACATAAATAATGCACAAACATGTACACAATGTGCACACACACACACACACGGTGTACATGCACACACATAGATGGCACACACACTACACACATATAATGCACACACACACATACTACACACTTATAATGCACACACACATGCACACACTACACACATATAATGCACACACACACACACACACACACACACGCATACTACACACATATAATGCACACACACACACACACATACACACACACACAAACATACTACACACTTATAATGCACACACACACACTACACACATATAATGCACACACACACACACACACACGCATACTACACACATATAATGCACACACACACACACACACACACACACACACACACACATACACGCATACTACACACTTATAATGCACACACACACACACACACACTACACACATATAATGCACACACACACACACACATACACGCATACTACACACATATAATGCACACACACACACACACACACACACATACTACACACTTATAATGCGCACACACACACACACACTACACACATATAATGCACACACGCATACTACACACATATAATGCACATTGCACACACACACACACACACACGCATACTACACACATATAATGCACACACACACACACACACACATACTACACACTTATAATGCGCACACACACACACATATACTACACACATATAATGCACACAGACACATACTACTCACACACACACATGCAGAATGTGTACACACAAAAAGAGTTGGCACAAACACACACACACACACACACAGGGTCTGAACGACAGCGTTGAAGCTTCATCTGAAGTCTGCTCCGGTGATCATGTGACAGACGAGGTAATAATGTTTCAGCTGACGCAAGACTTTAATTCTCTAACGATGTTCTGGCACAGAAATAAAAGCCCACAGATCAAACTGACACACTTCAGACGAGGAGACACACACTCACACACACACACACACACACACACACTCACGCTCAAGAATAGAGAAGCTGCAGAGCACAGCAGAACACATTCACATTCATGCGTTCGCCAAACACTGAGAGCAGATGTCTTCAACACATTTCTGAACATAAGCGTTTCAATAACTCATCTCTAATCACTGATTTCTTTTCTCTTTGCCATGATGACATCACATAATATTAGACTAGATAATCTTCAAGATACTGGGGGAAATCTGAAATCCCAGTGGAAACCCATGCCAACACGGGGAGAACATGCAAACTCCACACAGAAACAGCAACTGACCCAGCCGAGCCTTGAACCAGCGATCTTCTTGCTGTGAGGCCACAGTGCTAACCACTGAGCCACCATGACGCCGCTTTACTAGAGCTAAATAACTTATTTACTAATTTAATAATTTTGCTTTTAACTAAATCACAAAATATTGAAAATTATTAATTTATGGGTGTATATATACTCACCGGCCACTTTATTAGGTACACCTGTCCAACGGCTTAATAGCGCAAATGTCTAATCAGCCAATCACATGGCAGCAGCTCACTGCATTTCAGCATGTAGACATGGTCAAGAGGATCTGCTGTAGTTTAGAGTGAGCATCAGAATGGGGAATAAAGGGGATTTAAGAGACTTTGAACGTGGCATGGTTGTTGCTGCCAGGCGGGCTGTTCTGAATATTTCAGAAACTGCTGATCTACTGGGATTTTCACGCACAACCATCTCTAGGGTTTACAGAGAATGCTCCGACAAAGAGGAAATCTCCAGTGAGCGGCAGTTCTGTGGGCGCAAATGCCTTGTTGATGAGGCCAGAGGTCAGAGGAGAATGGCCAGACTGGCTCCAGCTGATAGAAAGGCAACAGTAACTCAAATAAGCACTCGTTACAACCGAGCTCTGCAGAAGAGCATCTCTGAACACACAACACGGCCAACCTTGAGGCGGATGGGCTACAGCAGCAGAAGAGCACACCGGGTGCCGCTCCTGTCAGCTAAGAACAGGAAACTGAGGCTACAATTCACACAGACTCACCAAAACTGGACAATAGAAGATTGGAGAAACGTTGCTGCTCTGATGAGTCTCCATTTCTGCTCACACATTCAGATGCTCGGCTCACAATTTGGCCTCAACATCATGAAAGCATGGATCATCCTGCCTTGTATCAGCGGTTCAGGCTGGTGGTGGTGGTGTAATGGTGTGGGGGAGATTTTCTTTGGGTCCATTAGTACCAATTGAGCATCAACGCCACAGCCTACCTGAGTATTGCTGCTGACCATGTCCATCCCTTTATGAGCACAGTGTCTCCATCTTCTGATGGCAGCAGGATAACGCAGCATGTCATAAAGCTCAATCATCTCAGACTGGTTTCTTGAACATGACGATGAGTTCACTGTACTCAAATGGCCTCCACAGTCACCAGAGCTCAATCCAATAGAGCAGCTTTGGGATGTGGTGGAACGGGAGATTGGCATCATGGATGTGCAGCCGCCAAATCTGCAGCAACTGTGTGATGCTATCATGTCAATATGGAGCAAAATCTCTGAGGAATATTTCCAGTAGCTTGTTGAATCTCTGCCATGAAGGATTAAGGCAGATCTGAAGGTAAAAGGGGTCCAACCCGGTACTAGTAAGGTGTACCTAATAAAGTGACCGGTGAGTGTGTAAGCTAGTGTTCCAAAACAGTGAAAAAATACACATTTAGAAGATATAAAACCAATATAAACACATAAAGCTTGTAGTTTATCTCCTCCGCCTAAACGGCGAATTAACGTTTTTATTGACGTCACCTCATACTTCAGTTTCTCTCAAATCTTCTGACCAATCAAATGCTTTCTAGTGTTTGACAAGCCCCGTCCCCTTCAAGACACTTCACATTTGATGCACTTGAGCTCAACCACTTACTAGCAAAGCAGCGATAAAACAAAACCCTATTGGTAGTTTTTAAAAAGGGGAGGAGCTACGCCAAGTCCCGCCCTCTCTTCATGTTTTGGTTGAGATTACGTCAGACATCGAATATAAAATGCACATTTCAAATCTGCTAATGATCTCGTGTTAATGGTGTGTTTTGTGCAGGTGATGAGCCAGGCGGAAGGCCAGCAGAAGAGTCTGGTGCAGTCTATCGAGTGTCTGCCGACGCGAGGGTCCGTCTCCTGTCTGGATCAGGACCTGCTACTCCTAAAGGCCACGTCTGCAGCCACGCTAAGCTGCCTCGGAGAATGCCTGACTATATTACAGCAGAGCACCGGACACAACAACAACAGCAGCAGCAGCGCTCCAGCCGCTCACTACCGCGGTGAGTCCAATGCGGACAGCCAGCAGAGCGACGCGGCCAAAGATCAGGGCTCAGAGCTCGACTGCGGCCCCTGCCCCTACCTCACGGGGCCCATGCAGATTAACGTGTGCAATAAATGCTGTTGAAGGGCTGTTCCGCATGCTTGTTCACCGTCTGTGTGAGTTCATCTGTATTTCCGCTCTTGGTTTGGTCATTCAGTTCTGTGCCTGATTGTATCATTTGTATTTGTGCGTTTGGTTTTTGCGTCCCCTTAATGCATGATCAGTGTGAGTGTTTGGGAATCTGCTGTTCAATGCTGGATGAACCACATGCCAAAGAAACACACAGGTGCCTCCAACCCACTGTGGTGGATCCGAGCGTTCAGATCACCCTGATTTGGACTCAGGTGCTCCACGTGCTTTCGTTTTTGATTTTATGTTGTCGCATTTTGGTTCATTTTTTTTGGTTTAATGTTGATTCAAGAGCGAACTCTTCGATGCCAATGGACACATTTGAGTCTTTCGGACTTGAGAGCTCAAAGACTGACCTGAATGCTGTATTTTTGATGATTTTTTCTGAATGCTGTTCTGCAGATCTCAGGTTCTGTTCCTTTTCTTTTGATGAAAAGTGTTTCATTTCAGCCGGTTTAATGCTGTCTTTCTTCAGTTTTGTAAAGTATATTTTCTCTTTTCTCTGAGAGCAAAAAGTGCTTGTTCTTCTCTTGCCTTGACTGCTTCACATTGAGGTGAAAATGGACTGAATCCAAAAGCCGATCGCTCTGAATGTTCCGGAAATGAATGAAATGAAATTAAAAATCCTGAGTTCAGACAACTCCTTCGATCTCTGGCTGAGGTCTGTTGTAGGCTAGCTATATTTATAAAGGGGTTGTGGCTAAGATTGGGTGGAGTCTTGGCAGGGGAAGGGCTGTGAGGGGACTGTAACTATGGATGAGTCGAGTTTTGGCTATGGATGGGTGGGTTCTCAACTGGGCAAGGCTTTATTAGGGGCTTCTTTATTAGGGGCTTTAAGGGGGTGTGGCTTAGAATGGGTTGAATCTTGGCTAGGGCAGAGCTGTGAGTAGGAGTGGCTATGAATGGGTGGAGTCTTGGCTAGGGCAGAGCTGTAAGTGGGAGTGACTATGAATGGGTGGACTCTTGGCTAGGAAAGGGATGTGAGGGGGTTGTAGCTATGGATAGGTGGAGTCTTGGCTAGGATGGGAATGTGGCTAAGAATGGATAGAGTCTTGGCAGGGGAAGGGCTGTGAGGGGATTGTTGCTATGGATGAGTCTTGGCTATGGATGGGTGGGTTCCTAACTGGGCAAGGCTATTTGGAGTCTTTATTAGGGGCTTTAAGGGGTTGTGGCTTAGAATGGGTGGAGTCTTGGCTAGGGCAGGGCTGTGAGGAAGTGTGTCTAAGAATGGGTGAAGTCTTGGCTAGGGGAGGGCAGTAAGGGTGTTGTACCTATGAATAGGTAGAGTCTTGGCAAGGATGGGGCTGTGGCTAAGAATGGGTGGAGCCTTGGCTAGGGCAGAGCTGTGAGTGGGAGTGGCTAAGAATGGGTGGAGTCTTGGCTAGGGCAGGACTGTGAGTGGGAGTGGCTATGAATGGGTGGAGTCTTGGCTAGGGAAGGGATGTGAGGGGGTTGTAGCTATGGATAGGTGGAGTCTTGGCTAGGATGGGGCTGTGGCTAAGAATGGGTGGAGCCTTGGCTAGGGCAGAGCTGTGAGTGGGAGTGGCTAAGAATGGGTGGAGTCTTGGCTAGGGCAGGACTGTGAGTGGGAGTGGCTATGAATGGGTGGAGTCTTGGCAGGGGAAGGGCTGTGAGGGGATTGTAGCTATGGATGAGTCGAGTCTTGGCTATGGATGGGTGGGTTTGTAACTGGGCAAGGCTGTTATGAGTTTTTATTAGGGGCTTTAAGGGGGGTGTGGCTAAGAATGGGTGGAGTCTTGGCTAGGGCAGGGCTGTGAGTGGGAGTGGCTATGAATGGGTAAAGTCTTGGCAAGGGCAGGGGTGTGAGTAAGTGTGTCTAAGAATGGGTAAAGTCTTGGCTCGGGGAGGGCTGTGAATGTGTTGTAGCTATGAATAGTTAGAGTCTTGGCAAGGATGGGGCTGTGGCTAAGAATGGGTGAAGTCTTGGCTAGGGCAGGACTGTGAGTGGGAGTGGCTATGAATGGGTGGAGTCTTGGCTAGGGAAGGGCTGTGAGGGGGTTGTGGCTAAAGATGGGTCAAAGCTTGGCCAGGAAGGGGCTGTGAGTGGGTGTGGCTAAGAATGGGTGGAGTCTTGGCTAGTGTAGGGCTGTGAGGGGATTGTATCTATAGATGGGTGGAGTCTAAATAATGATTTTATTATACAAAATTTAAGTTGAGATTGGAAATTTTCTTTGATTCAACTAAAATTTAGGCAGAAAGAATTTGTTTTACAGTTAACAGTTATTGAGGGGGTAAGTTGAGATGACTAATACAGTTTATTTAAATCAACAAAAACATTTTAGGCCTCAATTTGTTATTTTTTTTTTTTTTTTGCATGTGTAAATGGTGTCATGAGTGGCCGAAGCCATGATGAGCTCTGAGTGGATTATGTTTAGAGTGGGTGTGGCTCTATTAGATGGCGGGCGGAGGATCTAATTGTGGTGAAGCTGTGAGTGGATGGTGTTGAGAGTGGGTGTGGCTCTAGTATGGGGGCGGGGCTGTGAATGGTTGGTTCTCTGACATGGGCTGCAGTTCCTAACAAGAGGGAAACGCCAATCAGGTAAATACACACTCAGTGTTTTGTTTGGTTTTGTTGCATGATCTGTTTGTTTTTCATCATGATGATCAATCAGAACTCTCATCATGTGGTTCTGTTCTGATCTGCGCATGAGTGTTTCTCTGCATGGTCTGATTTCTACTACAGCTGTCTTGAGAACTTACTGTTGTTCATTCAAAGTGATGCTGGATGTTGTCGAATGTTGAGCTGATGTGGTGAGTTTTGCTCTGTATATTTTCTGCATATGTAACTGTTAGCTATTTAAGCTGGGGAAGATGTTAGTTAATCCATATAGTCTCTTGGTTAAAGTGTTAAATGCTGTAAATAGTCACCATAAGAGATTGATGTCAGTTTTCAGAGTTTCTGATGAGCCTATTTAGCCTTTATCTCATGCACGCTTACGCATAGAAAAATTCTAATTTATAAATGTTTTTTTGCTAACATTTATAAAGGGTCAGTTAATTTTAAAAGAATCTTTAGTGAGGTTTTTTATTCATAGTATATATAATAAAACATGTACATTAGTGCAGTGTATTTAAAAAAATATTAACTAATATTGTTTTCATTAACTGCTAAAGTAGTAGTGCCCAATTTTTTTGTATTATCCCTAGACCTAAAGTCATATCCACCTAAACATAAATGATCTACAGCTTTCAGGGCCACATTATGTGTCCTTCCTCTTTTTTTAATGCAAAACGTCACAGATCTACATCTCAGTCCTGTGATAGGTTGTACATGGCTGAAAGTAATGGACAAACGTGACATCTGCTGATCAGAAATATTATGAGAACAGATGCCAAGTTCATCCAGACCTGATGATGCATTGATCATGCGAATTTATGCGATGAAACCGATTTAGTCTCTGCATCTGAACAAGAGCTTAAAGACAAGACCCTTTCAAAACACACTGAACTGCTGCCAGACTCTCAGTGTCCAATGCAGCCATCATTGTTATTTTTATTAATGTAAATATCTGCAAAGTACTTCTAATGGAGGTTATAGCAGCATGTGCTGTTTGTATTGAAAGGTGCCCCCCACCCACATGAAGAAATACTATAGTCATTTAAAATAAATACTACAGTGTTTTTGATCCATACTAAACTGTATTACACTGTATGTATTATAGTATTTACAACAATTTGTTAAATTGTGATCTAGTATACCGTATTTACTACATCTGTCATCAAGATTATCTGTAATAAGTACTGTAGAATACTTTAGTTTTTACTACAGTAAACTGTGATGTAGTATAATGTACCCTACAGTCGTAGAAAACTACAGTATTGGGTCATTTGTTTATATTACTGTAGTTGTTGCGTTACCATAGCAACTATAGAATCACCACAGCAGATTAATTCAAGTACTTTACTATAGTTGTTGTGTTACCATAGCAACTATAGAATCACCACAGCAGATTAATTCAAGTACTTTACTATAGTTATTGTGTTACCATAGCAACTGTAGAATCACCACAACAGATTAATTCGGAAACGTTACTATAGTTGTTGTGTTACCATAGCAACTATAAAATCACCACAACAGATTAATTCGAAAATGTTTCTATAGCTGTTGTGTTACCATAGCAACTGTAGAATCACCACAATAGATTAATTCAAGTACTTTACTATAGTTGTGTTACCATAGCAACTATAAAAACACCACAACCAGATTAATTCGAAAACGTTACTATAGCTGTTGTGTTACCATAGCAACTGTAGAATCACCACAATAGATTAATTCGAAAACGTTACTATAGCTGTTGTGTTACCATAGCAACTGTAGAATCACCACAATAGATTAATTCGAAAATGTTACTATAGCTGTTGCGTTACCATAGCAACTGTAGAATCACCACAACAGATTAATTCAAAAACGTTACTATAGCTGTTGTGTTACCATAGCAACTGTAGAATCACCACAACAGATTAATTCGAAAACGTTACTATAGCTGTTGTGTTACCATAGCAACTGTAGAATCACGACAACAGATTAATTCAAAAACGTTACTATAGCTGTTGTGTTACCATAGCAACTGTAGAATCACCACAACAGATTAATTCGAAAACGTTACTATAGCTGTTGTTACCATAGCAACTGTAGAATCACCACAATAGATTAATTCGAAAACGTTACTATAGCTGTTGTGTTACCATAGCAACTATAAAATCACCACAACAGATTAATTCGAAAATCTTTCTATAGCTGTTGTGTTACCATAGCAACAATAGAATCACCACAACAGATTAATTCGAAAACGCTACTATAGTTGTTGTGTTACCATAGCAACTATAAAATCACCACAACAGATTAATTCGAAAATGTTTCTATAGCTGTTGTGTTACCATAGCAACTGTAGAATCACCACAACAGATTAATTCGAAAACGTTACTATAGCTGTTGTGTTACCATAGCAACTGTAGAATCACCACAATAGATTAATTCGAAAACATTACTATAGCTGTTGTGTTACCATAGCAACTATAGAATCACCATAACAGATTAATTCGAAAACGTTACTATAGTTGTTGTGTTACCGTAGCAACTATAAAATCAGCACAACAAATGAAATCATGTGTTACTGTAGTATAGTTCAAAAACACTATAGTATTTACTGTAAATGACTACAGCATTTTATCATGTGAATCTGCTGAAAATACTGCCGTAACCAGCCTGATGTGTTTTGGCTGATTGTTTTCCTCTACACTTGTGTTGTATTTGTGTATCAGGCTGGTCTCCGCAGTGTTTTCAGCAGGAGGATCAGCGCTGATGATGGACTGATTGATCTGATTTTGAGCTTGACGTCATGTGTGACTGCTGACCGCTGCTCATGTGCTCTTCATTCCCGCAGATAATGTTCCTGTATGGACCGTCCCGAAGTCGCCTTCAGGAGAGCGTCTGAGGAACGGTGGCGCTGCAAACCTGTGCTCCACAGAGCCCTCGGCCACCTTCAGGAAGAAAAGCCTGCTGCAGAACACTGAGGTAAAGCCATGACTATTCACATTAAAAACTGAGTAAAAGTTTGTGGAATAGAAGTGTTCGGTGCTTATTAAGGTTGCTTTTATTTTAATTTATAGTAGAATGTAATTACAATGGTTATTTATTTTATTTATTGTCATTATTTAATGTCACAGTGGCGCAGTGGGTAGCGCGATTACCTCGCATCAAGAAGGTCACTGGTTCGAGCCCCAGCTGGGTCAGTTGTTGTGTGGAGTTTGCATGTTCTCTCCATGTTGGCGTGGGTTTCCTCCGGGTGCTCCGGTTTCCCCCACAGTCCAAACACATGCGCTATAGGGGAATTGATTAAATAAATTGGCCGTAGTGTATAAGTGTGTGTTTGAATGAGTGTGTATAGGTGTTTTCCAGTACTGGGTTGCAGCTGGAAGAGCTTCCAATGTGTAAAACATATACTGGAATAGTTGGTGGTTCATTCCGCTGTGATAACCCCTGATAAATAAAGGACTAAGCTGAAGGAATGAATACATTTTTTTTCTTATTTTATTACATCATATATTACTGTAGTTGTTGTGTTACCATAGCAACTACAGAATGACCACAACAGATTAATTCATGTACTTTACTATAGTTATTGTTACCATAGAAACTGTAGAATCACCTCAACAGATTAATTCAAGTACTTTACTATAGCAGTTGTTACCATAGCAACTATAGAATCACCTCAACAGATTAATTCAAGTACTTTACTATAGCAGTTGTTACCATAGCAACTATAGAATCACCTCAACAGATTAATTCAAGTACTTTACTATAGCAGTTGTTACCATAGCAACTATAGAATCACCTCAACAGATTAATTCAAGTACTTTACTATAGCTGTTGTTACCATAGCAACTATAGAATCACCTCAACAGATTAATTCAAGTACTTTACTATAGCTGTTGTTACCATAGCAACTGTAGAATCACCACAACAGATTAATTCAAATTATTTACTGTAGTTGTTGTTACCATAGCAACTGTAGAATCACCACAACAGATTAATTCAAATTATTTACTGTAGTTGTTGTTACCAAAGCAACTGTAGAATCACCACAACAGATTAATTCAAATTATGTACTGTAGTTGTTGTTACCAAAGCAACTGTAGAATCACCACAACAGATTAATTCAAATTATGTACTGTAGTTGTTGTTACCATAGCAACTATATTTTCAATATATTTGATTAAATGTGTATTTTGTAATTGATGCATTTGTCTCAGAGCGTGTATATGATATGTGTGTTTGGCTGCAGGATGGGATGGAGCTGATTTCTCCTGATGAGGAGGTGCTGGATTCAGACGATAACACTGAGGAGGATCTGGGAGTTCTGGAGGAGGAGCGGAGCGTCATTCTGCATCTGCTGTCTCAGCTCAAACTGGGCATGGACCTCACACGGGTGAGGATCACAACATAAACAATATCAATAATTGACCAATGCTGCAGCTTTTTCACAACTGTAGAGTGTATTATACTACAATACACCACTGTTTACTGTAGTAAACACTAAAGTGTCATTGGTGTCTGAATTGTCTCATATGAAAGGTGAAGGCCTCTAGATTTAGCTTATTTGAGCACAATAAAATCTGATTATGCCTTGATTATTAATGATTTGATTAGGACAGTGTGGTCTGACTCTGCTTAGACTAAAGTCTCATCACTGAACAGAAATAATGTCCAGTATAGAATATAAAGTCCTGCTGCAGTGGAGACAGAATGAATATATAGTAATAGGTTTTAGTGTTTAAGTTCAGTTCAGTGTGATTTAATCATTACTGAGAGTTCAAACACTGAAGAGCAAATTCATCGATGCGTAGCTCTACCAATCCTGAACCATGCGAGGCAGTGGCAACAGCGGAGAGGGAAAAAAACTTCACCTGATGGGAGTGAAGAAAAAAAACCTTGAGAGAACCAGACTCAGTTGGGCACGACCATTTTAAGAAGATGTCCACTTATCAGTACATTTTGGGATAAGGTTTTGCAAACGATCTCAGGATTGTGTGAGGTGTTTATTCCTAAATATCCCAATATCTGTTTATTGAGTGATGATTATGACCTAAACTTAAACACTTTCCAACGCAGAATATTTCACACTGCACTAACTACAGCCAAGATGGTTGTAAGTACATTTAGACTTGTACTAAATAATATTGCTCTGTTAAATCGTTCTACAGCAAGAATTAACAGAGCTAATCCCCAAACCGTCAAAGCATGGTCTGAATTTATTAAGAAAATGTATTATATAATAACTAGATAAACTAAAGCATACTGAAAGATAAATAATATTAGATTAGAAGTGTATAAAGCTCACTTCTCACCCCAGAGTTTTTCTGTTCCTGTGTATTGTTATTTATTTTATTATTTTTATTTTATTATTATTTATTTTTATATGTATTTTCATTTAATGCAAAAAGAATTGTCTCTCCTGTGGTTTGTAATGTAATGGGCAGCACAGATGTCTTGACACCTCAGGCTGTTGATGTTGCAGATCTCTCGCACGCCCCCATACTGAATGACCCCCAAACCATGACTTCTCCTTCACCAAGCTTGACTGATTTCTCTGAGAATCTTGCTCGATGTGGGTTCCAGTAGGTCTTCTGCAGTATTGGTGATGATTGGGATCAGCAGATGATTCATCTGAAATATCCACCTTCTGACACTTTTACACACGATCAACTAGAAGTCAAGTTATTATGTGTTGCTCTGAAGACTTTGGTCAAGTAGTCTATAGTATCTTTAAGTGTGTTTGCTTTTTAAAGTTATCTTAACTGTGTGTGTTTTGCGCAGGTTGTTCTTCCCACATTCATCCTGGAGAAGCGTTCACTGCTGGAGATGTATGCGAACTTTATGGCTCACCCGGATCTGTTTCTGTCCATCTCTGCTGGCGTCACGGCGGAGGAGCGGATGGTGCGCTTCGTGGAGTATTACATGACCGCCTTCCATGAAGGACGCAAAGGAGCCGTCGCCAAAAAACCCTACAACCCGGTGCTGGGCGAGACCTTCCGCTGCTCATGGGAGGTGCCTCAAGAGAAAGTCCGCCCTCTGAGGACTCCAGGGACTGGGCCCAAGGAGACGGCCAATGAGGAGGGGGTGGGGGCGGAGTCGGAATGTTACAGGGTGCATTTTGTGGCAGAGCAGGTTTCCCATCATCCTCCGGTGTCTGCGTTTTACTGTGAGTGCGCGGAGAGAGGGATGTGCGTCAACACACACGTCTGGACCAAGAGCAAGTTCATGGGCATGTCTGTCGGAGTCTCCATGGTGGGAGAAGGTGGGTGATGCTCACTTTATTCATTCATTCATTTATTTTCCGCTTAATCCCTTTATCAGAGGTCGCCACAGCAGAATGAACCGCTAACTATTCCAGCATATGTTTTACAGTGTTAAACACCCATACACTCTTGCACACACACTCATACACTACGGCCGATTTAGTTAATCAGTTCCCCAATAGCACATGTGTTTGGACTGTGGGAGCACCCGGTTGTGAAGCTGAATGTGTGTAGTGTTTCCTCCTCAGGTGTGTTGTACCTGCGGGATCACGGCGAGGAGTACGTGTTCACTTTCCCCAGCGCGTTCGCCCGCTCCATCCTCACTGTGCCCTGGGTGGAGCTCGGAGGAAAAGCCACCATCAGCTGCGCCAAGAGCGGATACTCGGCCAGCGTCACCTTCCACACCAAACCCTTCTACGGCGGGAAACTGCACAGGTCAATCAGACTTCATACATCATGATAATAAACATCACTGTGGAGTAGGCATGGGCCGGTATAAGATCCTGACGGTATGATAACCGTGGATAACAATCTGATTTCACTGTATCATGATTACTGCTCTGAAATAAGCTCTCTTTAAAGGTCTGGGTAAAAAATGACAACTTATTTAACGTTGAACACAACACTGACTGCACTGTTCAGGTCCTGAGCGTGCTTGGATATCGGTTTATAAGCGAATTGTTTTTCAATTGTTTGCTGCTATTCTAACTTAAGAGATCTTGTCTTGTTTCTAGTCGAAATATACATTTTTTTAAAATCAAGAAGCTTTTTCTGGACAAATATTGAAGCAATGGTGATTCTTTAGTTGCTATGGTAACAACTACTATAGTAAATAATTTGAATGAATCTGTTTTGGTGATTCTATAGTTGCTATGGTAACAACTACTATAGTAAAATACTTGAATTAATCTGTTGTGGTGATTCTACAGTTGCTATGGTAATACAACAACTATAGTAAAGTACATGAATTAATCTGTTGTGGTGATTCTACAGTTGCTATGGTAACAACAACTATAGTAAAGTACATGAATTAATCTGTTGTGGTGATTCTACAGTTGCTATGGTAACAACAACTATAGTAAAATACTTGAATGAATCTGTCGTAGTGATTCAGTAGTTGCTATGGTAACAACAACTATAGTAAAATGCTTGAATGAATCTGTTGTGGTGATTCTACAGTTGCTATGGTAACAACAACTATAGTAAAGTACATGAATTAATCTGTTGTGGTGATTCTACAGTTGCTATGGTAACAACAACTATAGTAAAGTACATGAATTAATCTGTTGTGGTGATTCGACAGTTGCTATGGTAACAACAACTATAGTAAAGTACATGAATTAATCTGTTGTAGTGATTCTACAGTTGCTATGGTAACAACAACTATAGTAAAGTACATGAATTAATCTGTTGTGGTGATTCGACAGTTGCTATGGTAACAACAACTATAGTAAAGTACTTGAATAAATCTGTCGTGGTGATTCAGTAGTTGCTATGGTAACAACAACTATAGTAAAATGCTTGAATAAATCTGTTTTGGTTATTCTACAGTTGCTATGGTAAATATTGATAAAGAGAAGCTCAGAGATTGCAACAAAAAAGTGAGGGTTTCTTCAACATTATATTGGTAACAGTGAAGTCACGGTCCAGCGCTGATGCTTATATCAAAGATAACACTCAGAAATGATGGTGGTGAATCCGTGTTTCAGGGTGAGCGCAGAAGTGAAGCAGAACTCCAGCGGGACGGTGGTGTGTAAAGCTCAGGGCGAGTGGAACGGGACGCTGGAGTTCACATACAGCAGCGGAGAAACCAAAGTCATCGACACTACAAAACTGCCCGTCATCAGGAAGAGGATTCGGCCAGTGGAGAAACAGAGCCGCAGAGAGTCTAGGTGAGACTCGCAGACACACACTGCTCTTATCTGATCACAGATACTGTAAAATATAAATGCATTTTACAATAGACGATTTTTAGGTGAATATATCACAATGTTTAATTTCTTAAATTGATTCAAAGCTTATTTGAAAATTGTTTATTTTAACATTTTTAAACATCATAACTTCAGAAAACAGATTTTCAACTATTCCAGCATATGTTTTACACAGCAGATGCCCTTCCAGCTGCAACCCAGTAATGGGAAACACCCATCCACACTCATCCCCACACACTCATACACTAAGGCCAGTGTAGTTAATCAGTTTCCCTATAGCGCATGTGTTTGGACTGTGGGGGAAACTGGAGCACCCGGAGGAAACCCACGCCAACACGAGGAGAACATGCAAACTCCACACAGAAATGCCAACTGAGCCAGCCGGGACTTGAACCAGCGAAGTTCTTGCTGTGGCAACACAGTGCTGACCACTGAGCCACAGCAGTAAATCACTGTAATAAATTACATTTCACATTACATTTACGTAAACAGCAGCTTATTCAAATAATATTTAAGAAATTGACTGTACGATGGCTCTTCGGTTAACAAAAGCACGTGTTTTGGTTTTTAAAATAGTGTAGTATGCTTTCTTAAGCTTTGTAACTTGTCAATCAGTCGTGATATTGCGCTGTTGTGTGTGTTTTGGAGCTCAGGCGTCTCTGGCAGCACGTGACTGAAGCGCTGAAAGAAGGAAACGTGGATCTGGCCACCGAACACAAGCATCTGCTGGAGGAGGACCAGCGCTCGGAGGAGAAACAGAGAGCTGCCGACAACATGCCCTGGAAACCCAAATACTTCAGCAAAGAGGTGAATAAAAACATACTACTGCAACAGACCCACATGAACAAAAATACTATAGTCATGTAGAGTGAGTACTACAGTGTTTTTGAATTATACTCTATATATTGTTGTATTTACAGCATGCTCCAGCGTACTTTCATGAACCTAAAAGAGCACATGTCACTCATCCGTTTGCACTGGCTGCCAGTTGCTGCTCGCATCGGGCTTTTCATTTTAATATTGGCAGTCTAGACGCGGAAATGCAGTGAAAATGAAATGTTAAAGTGGCAACTTCACTTTAATTATCAACTTGACAGGGACGATGTGTTGTCAAAGTGAAAATGAAAATTAAATAATTTAATTTTGTTTTCAATTTTGGCAGATGTTTTGTGAACAGTATTTTAAAATGAAATTGTTAATCTGATTTTCATTTTCATTTCCAATGTTTATTTGATTTATTTTAAATTGGCAGGATTTACCTTCCATAATGACTCAGTCTTCCATTCAGAAAGACATTTTTGAATGAATCAGTTGTTCGAACAACTCAATTAAATGAATCATTCAGTGACAAAGACGGAGATTCGGCTCCACCTACTGGCAGTTTTAGTTCCAAATCTCATAACATTTTTATTAATAATTTCATTGCAATTACGCCACCTCCTACGCCTTGTTTAACAATTTATAATTAAACAGTAAATTTGTCTAAATGCTAACTTTATTTTTTTCTTTGCCGTTGTGTCAAGAGGACTTTTGTTGGTTTAATCTGGTTGTAAGATGTTGTTCCTGGTATTTTTTCAGTTCATATTAAAAAGCTCATGTAGTTGGGCCACATAAGGTAAACAAAGTTTAAATTAAAAAGGTAAATTCATATTTAATCAATCAAACAGTTGCTGGCCTTTTTAATTTCATGATTTTCCTTAAAACAACATGCTTAAGATTGTTAAAGGTTGGTGGTTGTGTATTTATTAATGTATTTAGACCTATTTTGTCATCATTGTGTGTGTAGCTAAAGGACACCATCCCCATACCATCCCCCTTAAAATGTTATTACAATTTGAACGCTGAGTATATATATATATATATATATATATATATATATATATATATATATATATATATATATATATATATATATTTTTTTTTTTTTTTTTTTTTTTTTAATTAATTGGAAATGTAATGTCTGTCTGCAGGGTGATGGATGGGTCTACATAAACCCGCTGTGGAAAACACACTGAGATAAATGACAAACTGCCGATCGGACAAACACAGGGACTGAAAACTAACCGGAGCCACATTCTGGACTATAATGAAGCATTCTGATGCATCACTGTACAGAAATCAATATGTGTATAAACACAGACACCTAGAATAGACCTTTTATACACTTGTATAAATGATATTATTTTTCACAACTATCTTAACCAAGCCTTTGTGGATATTTGTGGATAAAAGAGCACATCTCAGCCCATCAATCCTCACAACTTTTTACAGAGGAGCTGTTGAGAGTGTTCTTACAAATGGCATCTCCCTTTGGTATGAGAATAGCAGTGTGTCTGATAAGAACACCATTAAGAGGATCATAAAGTCAGCTGAAAGGTCTGTTGGAGTCAAAATGACATCTATCGAGGAACTTTACCAACGCCGTTGTCTGTCTAGGGCAAATAACATTTTAGGGGATCCAACCCACCCTGGTCATAGCCTGCTCTCACTCATGCCATCAGGCAGGCGTTACAGAAGTCTGAGGAGCAAATCAGTGCGGTTTCGAGATAGTTTTTATCCTGTCATTATAAGACTTTTAAATAATACCATTTCTTAAGCATTGTTGAAAGCTAGTGTTAAATAATAAATTTGTTAAACTAGCATAAATTGTTAATATTACAACAAATGGTGAAATAGGTATTTGAGTATTAGGTTATTCTCTTCAGAGATTTTTAAAAATGGATTATATCTTATATAATTATATTTTTTAGATTTTATGGAATTATAAAAGCTTATTTATCATGTAAGGATTTTATAGTGTTTTTATAGTGATGTTTTTTATGTTCTTGTTGGGTCTGTTGCAACGTAATTTCGTTCTGCATTACAATTCTATTGTGATGATTTGAATGACATAAATAAAGGAAACTGAAACTGAAACTGATTTATTTCACATGTACATGGTATTAATGTGATCTGCCATTTAGATGATTTAACAACGAGATTGTGGACAAGATGTTCATGTTTGAGATTTACATCTTAAAAGCAGCTCATAATTCACCCCAAAAATCAAAAGGAAAAAGTTTTATTGGATTTAAAAACTATTTATGTGTGTAAAATCAATAAATAATGAATAATAACACTTACAAAATATTTTTGCACTGAGAAATCTTAATCAATATTGAATATTTCCCAGCAGAATTATCATTATGCCAGTATAGTATTTTATTACCATTACAGATAATAAATGCCTATTGTATATAAACATAACTTCAAAGTAACACAACAAAGTATAAAGAAATTATGGTTAAATAATAAGGTTTCTTGTTTAGTTTTTTCCACCATGTCATATTTGTTTTCCTCTGACATATTAACAACTATTGAAAGGTTTCAGGTCTTTAAATAAAATGTTATAATAAACCCTAAACCAACACTATATAAAAATACTGGGTTGTCATAACCCAACGTTGGGTCAAATATGGACAAACGTTGGGTTACCCTGTTGAAAAATCCAGCTTAAACCAGCCTAGGCTGGTTGGCTGGTTTTAGCTGGTCGACCAGGCTGGTTTTAGAGGGGTTTTGGCCATTTCCAGGCTGGTTTCCAGCCATTTCCAGCCTGGTCTTAGCTGGTCAGGCTGGGAGATGACCAGCTAAAACCAGCTTGACCAGCCTAGCCAAGCTGGGAGTCCAGCCAAAACCAGCTATATCCACCTTAAACCAGGCTGGTCAAGCTGGTTTTAGCTGGATTTGGCTGGTAACCTGCCTGGAAATGGCCAAAACCCCTCTAAAACCAGCCTGGTCAACCAGCTAAAACCAGCCAACCAGCCTAAGCTGGTTTAAGCTGGATTTTTTCAGCAGGGTATTTTTATCAATTAAATATTAATTAAACTTTTTTTTTTTAAACAACTTTAACTTTTAACCTACTTTTTTATTACACTTTTATTCTCATTTGACCCAATGTTGGGTTATAACCAGCATTTTTCAATATAATAAGATACATAAGTATTTGGGGGTGAAATATGGCCTGATTTCTGACAGATTTCTCCAGATGATCTGATGTTTTGAGATGAGGAAATGAAGATTAAAGAGATGAAACCCGCTGTGTTTTTATTATCAGGTGAGCTAATGATGGTCTGACTGAGGTAAATGCTAAATAAATGGCCGTCGCTGGTCAA
>NC_141039.2:1405000-1412500 GCF_052040795.2 Danio rerio
CATCCATCCATCCATCCATCCATCCATCCATCCATCCATCCATCCATCCATCCATCCATCCGTCCATCTATCCATCCACCCATCTCCATCCATCCATCCATCCATCCATATATTCATTCATTCATTCATCCATCCATCCATTCAACTATCTAACTATTCATCCATCCATCTTCATCAGTATATTTATCAATCCATCCATCCATCCATCCATCCATCCATCCATCCATCCATCCATCCATTCATTCATCCATCCATCCGTCCATCTATCCATCTATCTATCCATCCATCCATCCATCCATCCATCCATCCATCCATCCATCCATCTTCATCAGTCCATCCATCCATCCATCCATCCATCCATCCATCCCTCCATCCCTCCATCCGTCCATCTATCCATCCATCCATCCATCTTCATCAGTCCATCCATCCATCCATCCATCCATCCCTCCATCCCTCCATCCGTCCATCTATCCATCCATCCATCCATCCATCCATCTATCTATCTATCTATCTATCTATCTATCTATCTATCTATCTATCTATCTATCTATCTATCTATCTATCTATCTATCTATCTATCTATCTATCTATCTATCTATCTATCTATCTAAATCCAGTTATATATCCATCCATCCACCCATCCATCCCTGTAGTTTGTTTGTTTATTTGTAGCAGTGGTTTCCCGGTGTTTGCTGATGACGGTGTTTTACACTGAGGTGAGCAGGGATTATGTAAGGCTGTGAATCTGCTGATTGTGTTTCTGCTGCTGGAGGTTTTGAGGTGTGGTTCTGCTTAATAATACCTGATAACCCCACTGAACCTGCTATTTAGAGTTTGACCAGAAGACACATCATCATCACACACACACACACACACACACACACACACACACACACACACACATAAGGCTGGGTAGACTCTTCACAGCTTGCACAACACATATAATATCCCAGAGATCATGTCTTCATGCGCCATGAACACTGAGAGTGACAGATTGTGATATCTAGAAGTGAATAACCTTCAGGAGACTCGGATATTTAGTATTGTTTGGATTTATTTACAACTTTCATTTCTACAAAACACAGCAGACTATCAAAAGTGAAAATCCTTCACATCGACTGTGACGGATTATAAACTATTATGGTTTAAAAGTGTATTCAGCTTATATATTTAAAACATTAGTATTCAAAATATAGTACAGAAATATCATGCATGCATTTACTAATAAAAAAAACATTGAAGTTGGTGTATAAACAGTGAATTTAGGATCCATTTTGATAAACAATGAATGATAAAACGTCAATTGAAAAATAATACAAATGTTTGCTTTAAGGTGCAAAAACTTGACAACAAAACAATTTAATTACTATTTTAAATACTGAAAATATTCTGGCCACACTTTATAACAGGTTTCAGGTTGTTTACATGAACTAAGACAGAGAAATACTGAAAATATGTATTAATCTGAGCACACACTCATTTGCACATTATTATTAACACATTATTAATCACAGAAAATGTTAATAATATTTAATGCACCTGATCAAAATTAAGATGTAGCATTACATACAAATTAACAGGATTTTCAAACATGGACACGGATTAATAAATACTGTAACAAAAATATATATAATTGTTACCCAACACATTACTGTAAAGTGTCACCAATATTTCCTTCTGAAAACACTCAGTGAACTGCACAAATTCATAGGTTCTGGAAAGATATATAAAAACAAAACTGGAATAAAAACCCATTCAGAGCCCGATCTGGTCTTCATAAAAGGACAAAAGCAATAAAATTCCCCAGCCGCTTAAAAGTCCCAGATTTTGCAATGTAAATATGAGCCACGGTCTCCGACTGTCCACATGAATCAGCGTAGGAAGCTTGAGGAGGAAACACAAAGAAAGGATTTTTGAGTCTCTGTTGACATTAAACACAGCACTGAGCAAAGTACTTTTGAAAGTAATGCATTCATTCTGGTACGCCTTTAAAAAGTTAAGATTTAGGGAAACTAATGTTACTTTTTACTATAGGGATGGCTGACGTGAAACTGACGTTTCGACACAGTGTTGAGATCCCGAAGTGCAAGTGTTTCGAAACACTGTACCGAAGCATGATCCGAAACACCCAGGTCACGTGACTAAAGCGATTCAAAGCGTTGATCATTTCAGAGGCGTTTCAAGACCCGGAGAATCTGCATTTGACTGACATGAGCAAATTCAAGAATCTGTCTCGTATGGCCTAGTGGACTGGGAGTGTGCACTTTGGTACTGTGTTTCAAGTTTATTTTGGGTTCGAATCCCGACTAGTCCAAATACTCCAAAATCATGATTTTATGTATTTTAATCATGTTACTGTTTTATGGTGTAGTCTAGATAGTATACAGCTGCGGATACGCCATCTATTTAGCATCATTTTTGTAAAACTGTAAAACAATAATTCATATTTTTACAGTACTGTGATGGGTTTAGGTTTTGGATAGACGTTAATAAAATACAATGGGAAATTTAATTAATGATATAAATAATTATTGTTAACTTCTGGCCACAACTGTATCTGATCTAGCAACAACCCTGTTTTATGAACAAAACAACACAAATTTATTTACAAGGTGTTTATTCGTATGTCAGAGCAATGTTGAAACAATACGATACAATAACAAAGCATTACCAACTGCTATTAAAGCATTTCAAAATAACTGAATCAGTCTGGATACGAACCCATTATTCCCGCATGGCGGTCACAAATTCTAACCGCTCGACTAAACCATTTGCAGATTCAAAGCTACAAAGTGGGGTTTCATACCTCAGTTTGCTCAACTGTTCTTTGTTGAAGCTGTTTCAGTGAAATACAAATAAAATGACCACTAGGTGTCACCGTAGAGTGGTGTTTCGAAACGTTTCGAAGCTTCGACACATTTGCTTCGATAGTTTGAGTGTTTCACGAAGCCTCGCTTTGCCCACCACTACTTTTTACATCTGTGCTGGGTTTGTTATAATCTAAAAAATAATACAATGGTCACCATTACATTGAAATGGACCCTTCTGGATTATTCAGTTATTCATAAAAGTTATTATTAATCTTTATTTGCTGGTGTAACTGGTGACAAGTTTTTTTAAAAAAGTAACTGGATGTTAGAGCCCTGCAGATCCACAACATTATAAGACATTAATATATGATGAGAATGTGGTCGGCAGCATCTAAGGACAACGTTCAACATTGATGTTCAATAACAACATGATATGTTGTTGATTTTTAGGTTGTGTTGGAAAATAACCAAAATCGAACATCTAAAACCAACGTCATCAACTACAGACATTTAATTGTCAGGTTTGGCAACCAAAATCCAACATCTGATAGACGTCATTGTGGTAACGTCCACACAACATCAAGCTGTAATATCAGTAGACATTGATGGAAAGTCATCAAAAGGCAACGTTTGTCTGACGTTGGACGTTGACGTCGGCCTGACGTTGGGTTCTGACGTCGACCCAATTTTCATTTCCAAACAAAATGCAATGTCACTTGATGTTGGGGTACACTGTCAATCTGACATTATGTTGATGTCTTCCGCCTGCTAAAGGATTATCAGTTACTTGGAAAAGTAATCTAAGTATGTAACTCAAGCTACTTGTAATGCTTTTTCAAAATAGTAACGTTACTGTCCTAGTGAGTAGAATCTGCGGACGTTTTTTGCTATTTCTGCTGAGAATTTTGGTAAAAATCTGCAGATTTCTGTGGAATTATTTTGGGAGTATCATAACTAAAACCTTAATATATGAAATAAAAAATAATCTCTTTTTAACTTCTATTTAATGTTTAAAATGCAAATTAAATAAAGATTCACTTTATTTGGTAAACAAAGCAAGTTTGTCATATAATCTAGTAAAAGTGCAAAGCGCAGGGCGCAAATGCATTCAGGGTGTGTCTAAATCTGCTTTTGCTAATATAAGGATGGAAAAATCCGCTTAGCGCCGTGGCGCATGGTCTAAGAGGGTTGAGCTTATTTTCTTAATGAGTTATTGGTGTGTTTTGAGAATAAACCAATCAGAGTCTCATCTCCCATTCCCTTTAAGGGTGCTTTCACACCTACACTTTTGTTTCGGAACGCATCTCGTTTGCCCAGTTAGCGTGGTTCGTTTGGCATATGTGAACAGGGCAATCACGCTCTGTTCCGCGCCAAAGTAATCGCTCCGAGATCGCTTGAATGAGGTGGTCTCGGCTCGATTGAAAGGAACCCTGGAGCGGTTCGATTACAGTAAGAAAGCGATCCGATCCGAGAGCGGTTATATCACAGTGTTTTATGGATATGCAATAGGCATACGGCTATATGAAGAGAGAATTATGAGTAGGGCGGGAAGTTTCGCGAGTCTCCGGATGCCCGCAAACGAGTGATGATCTCCCGGTAATCTCGCGTCTCCCTCCCGCTCCTCAAATACGCTACGTCGCGCACCTTTCTCACCCCTCCCCACCACATCTCACCTCAGACACGTCGCGCACACCCTGTCAATCACCATCAAACCACCACCTCTCCTGACAGCTGAGCAGGACGCTGCAAAATAAACCCTGACACTCTGACCAATGTAAGGAGAGTTTACTCGCACGTGACTTGTTTTAGCTCTTTTGGTCCGATTAGAAACTTTGCAGTGTGAAAGCGAACCGCTCCAAGAGCAAAGAGCAACAATGTAACATTTGTAATCTCTGTTTCAGAACAACTGAATCCATTCACAGGTGTGAAAGCAGCCTAAGAGCCAGTTGCGTCACGCCATGGAGCATTTGCTATTTACATGGTGACTTTGTAAGTGGAAAAACTGAGAATTTCACTAGAGAGAAAACAACTAAACAGCATCTGCAGCGCGAGAATGACAGATAAACTATTAACTTTCACTTTCACTCTCATGGATAGGGAAACCTTGTACGCACAGACATCAATTAGCCTATAAATAATTAATTTTGTTTATTAAGAGCAAATATTCGTTTCAAAACTATTTCAAAATTCAGTTATAATCTCTAGCAAATTAATAAATGAACAATAATAATGAAGTGTGGTCAGAATACTGAGTCATATCCAAACACACATGCTGTGCCCCATATGGTCTAAAACCTGACAGGTGGGCAAATCTAAGCTTGTTTTTAATAAAACAAATATAAATATGGATATAATAAATAATACTGCTAATAATCATAACATTATACAAAAGCAAATTGTTATGAATGAACTGAAAAAGCCTCCCGAGATGAAGAAGGCATGAAGGCAGTGGTGTTTATATTTATGCCGGCTAGAAAATAATCATTATTGTAATTTTTTAATCCTTTATATTTACATCCTATATATATTTTTATTATATCCTATATATTTCCTCAATATTTTAATTCTTTTTCATTTGTAAAGATATCTGCGTATTGCTCTACATCTTGTGTGTATTAAGCAGTGTGTAAGCGAGGTGCGCTCTGCGCTGGAGTTTAGACCGGCTTTGTTCTGGTCTATTGAAAAATCTATTATAGTTTCTCAAAATAGCAACGCGCCAGCGGTGCGCCTCAGAACGCCTTCCTTTTTAGAGCAGAACGCCTATGGGCGCACATATGAGCGCTAATGCATTTGCTATTTAAACAGCGTAGCGAAAAACATCAAAACCGCTCTTGCTCCAAGCTGAAACTAGCAAACAACTATTGCATCGCGCCTTGCTCCACATTGCGCCGGGTGTATGATAGGGCCCTAAGTCTCAACGTACCATGTCTGCCAGCCCGACGTACAGGAAGAGTCCTGCGGTTACGGCGGAGATCCACTGCTCCGCGGCTGAATCTGTGGAGACGGACAGCGCGATGTACAGGCCGATGAAGGAGGTCAGAGAACTGCCGAAGTTCAGTAGGAGAGCTCGCTTCACCGACACGCCGCAGTGCAGCAGCACCGCAAAATCACCTGAAAACACACACAACACACACATACTTCAGGCTGTGAACAGATTAAACATGACTTGACAACACTGTACAATAACATATGATTTCAGTTTTTACACTTTAAATAAAAAAGGTGGCCACACGGTGGCTCAGTGGTTCGCCTCACAGCAAGAAGGTCACTGGTTTAAGTCCCGGCTGGGTCAGTTGGCATTTCTGTGTGGAGTTTGCATGTTCTCCCCATGTTGGCGTGGGTTTCCTCCGGGTGCTCCGGTTTCCCCCACAGTCCAAACACATGCGCTAGAGGGGAACTGATCAACTACTTGTCTGTAGTGTATGAGTGTGTGTGTGTGTGAATGAATGTGTATGGGTGTTTCCCAGTACTGGGTTGAAGCTGGAAGGGTGGTTGGTGGTTCTTTCCACTGTGGCAACCTCTGATGAATAAAAGGACTAAGCTGAAGGAAAATGAATGAATGAATGTTGCATATATAATACATATTTTTATTGCATTACTGATTAAATAATTTTTGTTTTGAAAATTAAATTAGTTATTGCATTGTTTTTTTATTACTTGTTTATTTGTATTTTGAATACATTTTAATTAATAAAATTTTATGTATAAATAATTTTTTTATTGATTTAATATTTTTTAAATATTTGTTTTATTTTATTTATTTTATTTTATTTTATTTTTATTTTATAAATAAAGGGACTAAGCCGGAAAAAAAAACGAATTAATGAACTCAAAAGGTCATGATCTGCACTTATTAAGTGATTTTTAAATATTTTTATGTTTTATTTTTAAGGTTTTACACTTGAAAAGTTTGTGCACACTTACTTTAGTGTGTTACTTTCTTTACAATTGATTTAGAAATGTATTGGCAATTAGTGATGCTAAATATTTGCCAGTAAATTACAGATCTCATGGTGTCGGCGCCAATAGTCTAGTGGTTAGTGTGTCAACACATAACTCCAAGGTGCTCACGGAGACCCGAGTTCAATTCCCGACTCAAGGTCCTCAGTCAATCTTTTTACTATCTCTTCTCCCCACTTTCCTTTCTGTAAATCTACACTGTCCTATAAATAAACACCTAAAAAACAGATCTCACTGGTTTCTTTCCTATGATAAAAATCTGGGAAATAATAATAATATTTAAATATATTGAAAATTTCTGAAATAGTTTTCCCAGAGATGGGTTGCGGCTGGAAGGGCATCCGCTGCATAAAAACTTGCTGGATAAGTTGGCAGTTCATTCCGCTGTGGCGACCCCGGATTAATAAAGGGACTAAGCTGACAAGAAAATGAATGAATTTCTGAAATTGGCTGTAAATAATAGCAAATAACTGCATTTTCATGCAAAATTCATAATAATTATTTTTTACATTGCGTCTCATTTCTTAAATCATCAGTAAGGGTCTAATAATGATAGCTTGATTCTCAGCTTATTCCCAGTGTTGGGTTGCAGCTGGAAGGGCATCCGCTGTGTAAAACATGTGCTGGATAATTTGGCGGTTCATTCCACTGCGGCAACCCTGGATTGATAAAGGGACTAAGCCGAAAAGAAAATGAATGAATGAATGATTCTCAGCTTATTTTTTTACAA
>NC_141039.2:1417500-1422500 GCF_052040795.2 Danio rerio
ATTTTCTTGTCGGCTTAGACCCTTTATTAATCGGGGGTCGCCACAGATGATTGAACCGCCAACTTATCCAGCAGGTTTTTACGCAGCGGATGCCCTTCCAGCCGCAACCCATCTCTGGGAAACATCCACACACACACATACACATACACACTCACACACTACGGACAATTTAGCCTACCCAATTCACCTGTACCACATGTGTTTGGACTGTGGGGGAAACCGGAGCACCCGGAGGAAACCCACGCGAACGCAGGGAGAACATGCAAACTCCACACAGAAACGCCAACTGAGCCGAGGCTCGAACCAGCGACCCAGCGACCTTCTTGCTGTGAGGTGACAGCACTACCTACTGCGCCACTACTTCGCCTAATATTGATCCAGTGCACTCTAAAAAACACAGGGTTTAAAACTACCCAAATTGGGGTAGTTTTTAAACACATCAGGGGTTAAATTAACCCAAGTATTTGGGTTATTTTTAACCCCATAAATGCCAAGGTAGCCACGAATTCTGGCCCAGATTTGGCATAAAGCTGGCACAGCAGGCATTCGTCTGGCACTGGCATGCAACATATGGGCCAAACATGGCCCAGGTTTGGCTGAGGTGGCACCGTCTTACTGGCAGCACTCAGTACTTGGGCCAGATCTCAAATGTAGTGTTTGGCCCAGATGTTTAAATGTACTTGTGGGCCACATAAGTTTGGCCTAGCTTGACCCACTTTTAAAATACATTTATATTATTTTTGAGCAAAGAAAAAATTCTATCAATCAGGTCGCTTCAAGAAAAAGCACAGCTATACAGCGAAATGCTTCATGGGTTTATAAAAAACATTGCAGTCGTAACACACCAACATATCGGCCCAGTTCAGGCCCAGTTATGGGTTATTAACTTGGCTGAGACTTGGCCAGTCATGTACCGTAATTCACTGCGGCATGTGGGCCAAGCAAACGCTGATGGTGTGGGCCAGATCTGGGCCAGAGAAATTTTGCTATGGGGTGGTTTGTTTTTTTTCTACCCAATAATTGGTTAATTTTACTTAAATAATAGGTTAATTTGATCCAAAAATGCCCGCGAAAGATTCAACAGTTGTGTTGTTTTGATTCTGTGTTACTGGAGTACAGTGGGGGATGTGCAGCTTTGATTACAGGAGTACAATAGATGCTAGTAAGAAATTTAATGTTAATCAAAGGCGGCAACACCAAGGCTCCAAAAATGCAAATTTATTAAATTAAAAAGGCAGACACAGAGCGCTAGTAAGAAATAAAAAAATTCAGAAAGGTCTGACTAAAGGCTGCTATGACCATAAATCTTATTTCAATCATCTGAAAATGCAAGTAATCTGTGTTTATGCTACACTATTTTCATTGCATGTAAACAAATTAGTACATAATATGTGGTATCCCAGTCAGCCCCTGCTGTGAGTTGATTTGACCCAAAGAGCTGGGTTGAAACTATTTGGGTAGAAAAAAATAATCCCAATGTTTTTTAGAGTGTGTGAATGATTTGAGGAAATACTCACTTCTTCATGGTTATGGTTATGATGATGGTGATGATGATGATGCTGTGGGCTAGTGATGATGGAAAATATGCTCTCCATCAGGTAGAAGAAATAAATGCCCGCAATGAGCACCAGCAGCTTGTACACGTAGTCAAAGTTGTGGTCTTTGTGATCGTTTCCTTCTTCATGAACGTGGAGGCCTAGGAACTGCACACAGATGCACAGAAATACGGTAAATGTCCACTGAAGAGCCTCGAAATTGAAGCTTGTTGAATGTGTGATGTCATTTCAGCTGAAGAAGGAGATAGGGGCGGGGCATGGCAATTAGCTCCTCCCCTTTTTAAAATAGCCAATAGTGTTTTGTTTATGTCGCAGCTCTGCCAATCAAAAAGCTGAAATTGAAAAATATAAAAACTAAAATGACAGAAATCTACAAATTAAAATGGAAAATATAAAGTAAAAACAAAATTGGATTAAATAAAATAAAATAATACAACATACCTCAAATTTAAGGCTAAACAAACAAACAAACAAACAAAAAAAAATTGTCACGCCAAAATTTCAGCTTAAAATGAGAATTAGCCCCTCCCTATTTTACAGATGGCCAATGGTGTTTTGTTTATGTCACAGCTCTTTTAATCATAAAAAAGGGGAACATGAAAAATATAAAAACTTAAAACAAAATGACAAAAACTTTTAAACTAAAATGGAAAATATTAAATAAAACAAACAAAAAATAACTAAAACTAAAACTAGAATTTAAGGCAAAAAAAAAAATCTTTCTATCAATTTCAGGTGAAAGAAGATGGGGTGGGGCAGCAGGTAGCTCCTCCCCTTTTTAAAAATAAGATTAATAAAATAAAATAATACAACAAACCTAAAATTTAAGGCTAAACAAACAAACAAACAAAAAATTGTCACGCCAAAATTTCGGCTTAAAATGAGAATTAGCCCCTCCCCCTTTTTACAGATAGCCAATGGTGTTTTGTTTAGGTCACAGCTCTGCCAATCAAAATCTAGAACTGAAATTGAATATAAATGAATAATTGAATGAATGAATGAATAAATAAATAAATAAATGAATAAATAAATAAATAAATGAGTAAATAAATAAATAAATAAATGAGTAAATAAATAAATAAATAAATAAATGAGTAAATAAATAAATGAGTAAATAAATAAATAAATAAATAAATAAATAAATGAGTAAATAAATAAAAAAAATAAAAATAAAAATAAATAAATAAATGTTGATTAATTAATTTATAAAAATTGAAATATGGGTTTCATTTCCAACACAGAAACCCCCATCAAAACAGAACTAGCCAGCGGACCAATCAGAGTACAGTTGACTCATAAAAAGGGCAGGGGTTAACAGACTATAAGCACTGGGTTTCCTCCGGGTGCTCCGGTTTCCCCCACAGTCCAAACACATGCGCTATAGGGGGACTGATGAACTAAATTGGCCGTAGTATGTGAATGTGTGTGAATGAGTGTGTATGGGTGTTTCCCAGTAGTGGGTTGCAGCTGGAAGGGAATCTGCTGTGTAAAACATATCCCATATAAGGAAAATGAATGATTCTAATCTTAAACACATGTTGGGAGACTCACTAGCTTCCTTTAAACCTGCTGTAGAAGACTCCAAACATGTCAAATACCACGTGACCTGCTCTTTAAGACTAACCTATTGATTCTAACATCCAAAAACATCTGAACATTCTGATTCGGTGGCACTTCCGATTTTTGATTTCCCAGCTGTTCTGTACTGTGATTCTGTCTGAGCTCAATAAGTGAGTTGTGTTCCCCGCAGCGATCTGCTTATTCTCCGCTCGGGCCGCTGACATGCGATGACAGGCCGCAGTTCTGTTGACACGGATCTAAACGGATGAGGGAATGTGGGCGAAAGTGGTGCTCCGGGGAAATAACGGGTGCCAGAGCCACCGCGGAGAGCTATACTGTCCTGATCAAGCAACACTTGTACAGCTCTGAGAACAGTCTTAGAGTAGTGCAGACCAATGATGAAGGCCGTCAGAGGAGGATTAGGGCCTTTTCACACCATGCACGATAACAATAAATATATTTGTGTCTACACAGACGAACAATAATGCTCTGTTTAGCTTTAGTCTCAGAATGCACTGACTATAGTTTCACATTAACATGAAAACAACAGAGAAAAAACACACTAGAGAAAAAATTCTATAGTAATTTAGTGTGAATGCTCATTGCCCAACCATACTGCAGTATTAACTGTAGTACTGTAGTCTACTTTAGTTTTCACTACAGTAAACTGTGGTGTATTGTAGTATAATATACCCTACAGTTGTAGAGATGTCCAGTATTTGCTCATTTGTTTATATTTATATAGTTGCTGTGTTACTATAGCAACTGTAGAATCACCATAACAGATCAATTACTATAGGTGCTGTGTTACCATAGCAACTGTTAAATCACTATAACAGATCGATTTCTATAGTTGATGTTACCATAGCAACTATAGAATCACCATAACAGATCAATGACTATAGTTGCTGTTACCATAGCAACTATAGAATCACCATAACAGATCAATGACTATAGTTGCTGTTACCATAGCAACTGTAGAATCACCATAAGAGATCGATTACTGTAGTTGCTGTGTTACCATAGCAACTGTAGAATCACCATAACAGATTAATCATTATAGTTGCTGTTACCATAGCAACTGTAGAATCACCATAAGAGATCGATTACTGTAGTTGCTGTGTTACCATAGCAACTGTAGAATCACCATAACAGATTAATTACTATAGTTGCTGTTACCATGGCAACTGTAGAATCACCATAACAGATTAATTACTATAGTTGCTGTTACCATGGCAACTGTAGAATCACCATAACAGATTAATTACTATAGTTGCTGTTACCATGGCAACTGTAGGATCACTATAACAGATTAATTACTATAGTTGCTGGTACCATGGCAACTGTAGAATCACCATAGCAGATTAATTACTATAGTTGCTGTTACCATGGCAACTGTAGATTCACCATAACAGATTAATTACTATAGTTGCTGTTACCATGGCAACTATAGAATCACCATAACAGATCAATGACTATAGTTGTTGTGTTACCATAGCAACTGGGAAACATCCATACACACTTATTCTAACACACACACTACACTATGGCCAATTTAGTTCATCAATTCCCCTATAGCGCATGTGTTTGGACTGTGGAGGAAACCGGAGCACCTGGAGGAAACCCACGCCAACACCGGGAGAACATGCAAACTCAACACAGAAATGCCAAATGACCCAGCCGGGACTTGAACCAGCGACCTTCTTGCTGTGAGGCCACAGTGCTAACCACTGAGCCACTATTCCACATAATTTAACTTTCATATAATGTACAATTCTGAATTGGTGGTCAGGGTGTCGTGTGTTTGTAATGTATGTGTGTGTTTGTGTGTGTGTGTTTGTGTTTTCCTCACGGCGGGCAGCAGATGCAGCAGAGCGTCTCCGG
>NC_141039.2:1425000-1492500 GCF_052040795.2 Danio rerio
TGTAGCATTCTGATAAGAGAGCAAGACATCCTTGAAGTAGATAAGACTTTTTCGTGCATGTGTGTGTGTGTGTGTGTGTGTGTGTGTGTGTGTGTGTGTGTGTGTGTGTGTGTGTGTGTGTGTGTGTGTGTGTGTGTGTGTGTGTTCGGTGAAGACACAAAGGCGAGCTGAATTTCACTGCAGGTTATCCTGACCACAGAAATATCCCCCTGTTATGGCTGACCTCTGTATGCTTGACGCCTGAGTAATCATCAGAGATATTGTTCAGAGTTGAGCACACACACTTTTTATTTAAGTCTATCTGTGTTTTAACCAATCACCTACTGTGTGTGCATGACACAGCTAATGATCAGGCATTTTTGGGTTAAAACTGTTCCCCAACACTATTAAATGTTAGGGTAATTAGTTAATTAGACATCATTTAATACAGCCTAATTAAAAGAAATACACTTTTAAAAATATTATTAAACATTCAGTGAAAAATGTCTTTGCTTTGTTGAATAACATCAGAAATGTTTGAAAAATAATTATATATAATGTGTGCCTAATGATTTGTTTCTCTGTGTGTATACAGTTGCAATCAGAATGAATAAACCCCCTGAATTATTAGCCACCCTGTTTATTTTTTTCTCCAATTTCTGTTTAACATATTTCTAATCAGAAAAGTTTTAATAACCATTTTTTAATAACTGACTTATTTTATCTTTGACATGACAGTAAATAATATTTTGCTAATTATTCTTCAGGACACTAGTATACAGCGAAAAAATATATTGCTTACAGGGCTAATAATATTGACCTTAAAATTTATTTAAAAAAATTAAAACTGCTTTTATTCTAGCCAAAATAAAACAAATAAACTTTCTCCAGAAGAAAAAACAATATAGGAAATACTGTGAAAAATTCCTGAATCTGTTCAACATCATTAGGCAAATATTTAAAAAAGAAGAAAAATATTAATATATTATATTATAATATATATTAAATATTTATCTTCTTATTTTAATGTTGACCACTTAATACGTTTATATATTTATATTTAATATTAATATTTATATTTATATTAATATTAAAATTTTTACCTTTACTAGGTTGATTAAATATATTAGAATATAATAGAAAACACTGTGAAAAATGTCCTTGCTCTTTTAACATGAGAAATAACATGGGAAATATTTGAAAAATATTTATATTATATTTTAACAAATACTTATTAATTAAAGAATAATAATAATGCATAATAAATAAAACTTTTTATTTTTATTGTACATATTTTATATATATATAAATTTTATATATATATATAGCAGACATAATATAACAATCTAAAAAATAATAATAAATTAAATTCATTACATACATGAATTACATGTAATTATAACAAAGAAAAAATCCTACTTAAAATAATAATAATAATAATTATAATAATAATAATAATAATATAATAAAACCATAATGTTATAATAATTAAAAACATTTTAATTTAAATTTTTAATATTTAGTTCCTTATTTTAATGTTGAGCATTTAATACACTTTTATAATAATATTATTATTATATAATATTAATAACATAAACACTAATAACAATAATATTAATATTTTATTAGGCTGATTTAATATAAGAAAGATTTAATAGAAAAAACTGTGAAAAATGTCCTTGCTCTGTTAAATACCATGGGAAATATTTGAAAAATAATTAAATATACATTAATAAAATATATTAAGATTTAGTATACATAATATAAAAAATCTTAATTAATAATAATAACAATAATAATAATAATAATAATGATAATTTAAATACATTACATAAATAATTAAAAATAACAATAGATAATAAACAAAACATTTCTTATCTCATTTTAAATATTATATATATGTTTTATCATCATCATAATAATATTTATAAAAATAATAATAACATTTCTACCTTCACTAGGTTGATTTAAGTGGCTGTTATCTGAGAAAAACAGATAAGCTTTGGAATGTTGTGACTGGCCAATCAGAATGAAGTGTTCCAGAGTGCCGTGTGATCACTATATTCCAGATCTTTACCAACAAATGAAAACCCAACATCAACAAGTGAAGCCGTCTGGAATCTGTCGCTGTTATTATATGTGTTTCAGCAGACAGGAATCAGTGTGGAAGTGTGAATGTTTACCGAGTCCCAGCTGCTGTTGCTCTGCTGGGTTTCTCTGAGATGATGATGAGGATGAGGATGAGGATGGTCTTCGTGATCTTCATGCTCTTCTCCACCCAGATTTAACCTATGCAGAAGCTCCTCAAAATCTGAAGAACAAAGTCAATTATCAGACAGCAAGACAACAGATGAGCAGCATTACAAAGCGAACAGACTGCAGAGTATTACACTTTATATTACAATAGTGTTAGACTTTATTCAAATATAATCTGAGTGTAGTTTTACCCTCATTTAGTTCTGATTTTGATATACTTTCGTCTTGACTGTTTCTAATGTTGTCATTCTCATTTAGTCAAAGACTTCTAAAACACTTTATAATGTCATCAAAGGCTTATAGCCCTTTATCCTGCAGTCATACCGTGAAGAGTGAGACTGTTAGAGCCAAAATGGCTGAAGATGTAGTCCAGGAAGTACTGTGATTCAGGAAGGTGGTGTGCTTTCATACAGTCTCCGCGCAGGGCATGATAAAGAATATTTCCCAGCACAGCGTCCAGTTCTGTGTGAATGTGGTCTCCGTGAGGGTAGCTGCTCTCTTCCAGGACGTCCTTCATAGACAGACAGGCCTAAAACACACAGATGAACAACACAGATGTGGCCGTCAGCACGAAACATCCATCAAGTGTCGGTTTCCATCAGGTCTTCAGGGCATCGCTGTCATTCTCAGTGACAAAAGTCAAGTAGTAATTAGCATCTCTTTTACTCTTCAGATAAGCATCAGTGGTGACGGCTGATTTATGGAGCCCTTGTGAATCTTTTCCAAGTAGATTTCATTAAATGGGGCTTTTATTTTGTAATGCAGAAATAAGCTATTTTCCAACTTCTAATTCATGGTAAATAATAACAAATGGCTGGACAAAAGCACTATAAACCAGTTTGTTTATAGCAATATGGTAAAATGGAAATAATATAACGCACTCTAAAAACAATTATGCAACCCAAGCTCATTCTGGAAACGTAGCCCCGCGGACGTTTCTGGAGGCCGCGATTTACGTGGCCGGAGGAACGTAAAGGCCGCGTTTGGTTTTTTTCGAGCGAACGCTGCGGGGCGGTATGGCGCCGCTCCGCCCCTCCTCTTCGCGCTCGCCGGCCGACGGCTCGCCTCCGAGTGGAGGGCTTTCCCGACGCAATCAGTTTGTCCACTTAGCTCACAGCGTTGCGTCGGCGGAGCGGAGGCCCCGGAGGAGAAGCCGTAGCCGGCTGCGGTGGACGACGACCGGGATCGAGTCCGGGGAACAGCAGGTTCCAGAAATCAGATAAGACGAAAAACGGAATCCAAAAAATAAGGGCGAGAACGCGGCGGGATCTGAAAACGCGGTCGATATCGAAGACGAGGGCTTTTGCTTTTTTTTTTTTTTTTCGATCCGGCGGCTTTTCGTGCAAGAACAGCGCGGGTGCGAACGCCGCCCGCACAGCGGCCTCTCGCGGATCCGCGAAAACAAAAAAACGCTCGAATACGTACCTCCCGGGACGTAAATCGCGGTCCGCAGAAACGTCCGCGGGGCTACGTTTCCACAATGAGCTCGGGTTGCAATTATGGGTTGTTTTAACCCAATAGTGGGTCAAATAAGGACAGTTGGGTTGAAAACTGCCATTTTTAATTCAATTAAAAAATATAAACTGAAAAAATAATATAGAAAATACTGTGAAACATTCATTGCTTGAGAAATATCACTTGATAAATATTTGAGGGTGAATAATTTCGCTGTGTTATTACAGTTTTGCTAACGGTGTATAATAATATTAACAAAGCAGTTGTTCTAACCTGCTGAGTGTCAGGCTGATAGTGCTCCTCCATATCGTAAAACATCTTCTCCACACCCTCATATTCAGTGAGGTCTCCATGAGGAGGATAATCGGTGGTGAAGTTATGATCGTGATTGTGGCCATAGAGGTATTCGATGAAGTTTTGCGTCTCTGTTCCCCATCGGCCATCTCGTATGGCTTTACAGGTCTCGATCGGATCGCTCAGAAATAAACAGCATGCATGAGCCAACGTAAAGAAATCCTGCAACTGGACGCCCTGAGAACTGTTGTAGTTTCTCAAGACCTGCTGCAGATCCTCCACTGATAGACACTGAGATAGAGAGACAAAGCAGATAGAAGGAATTTTATTAATATCTATATTCTGATCACACATCAAACTTTACACTTTTATTCTGTCTATATTCTGATCACACACACATCAAACTTTACACTTTTATTCTGTCTATATTCTGATCACACACACATCAAACTTTACACTTTTATTCTGTCTATATTCTGATCACACACACCAAACTTTACACTTTTATTCTGTCTATATTCTGATCACACACACCAAACTTTACACTTTTATTCTGTCTATATTCTGATCACACACACCAAACTTTACACTGTTATTCTGTCTATAATCTGATCACACACACCAAACTTTACACTGTTATTCTATTTATAATCTGATCACACACACCAAACTTTACACTGTTATTCTGTCTATAATCTGATCACACACACCAAACTTTACACTGTTATTCTGTCTATAATCTGATCACACACACCAAACTTTACACTTTTATTCTGTCTATATTCTGATCACACACCAAACTTTACACTTTTATTCTGTTTATATTCTGATCACACACACCAAACTTTACACTTTTATTCTGTCTATATTCTGATCACACACCAAACTTTACACTTTTATTCTGTTTATATTCTGATCACACACACCAAACTTTACACTGTTATTCTGTCTATAATCTAATCACACACACCAAACTTTACACTTTTACTCTGTCTATATTCTGATCACACACACCAAACTTTACACTTTTATTCTGTTTATATTCTGATCACACACACCAAACTTTACACTGTTATTCTGTCTATAATCTGATCACACACACCAAACTTTACACTGTTATTCTATTTATAATCTGATCACACACACCAAACTTTACACTGTTATTCTGTCTATAATCTGATCACACACACCAAACTTTACACTGTTATTCTGTCTATAATCTGATCACACACACCAAACTTTACACTTTTATTCTGTCTATATTCTGATCACACACCAAACTTTACACTTTTATTCTGTTTATATTCTGATCACACACACCAAACTTTACACTGTTATTCTGTCTATAATCTGATCACACACACCAAACTTTACACTTTTACTCTGTCTATATTCTGATCACACACACCAAATTTTACACTTTTATTCTGTTTATATTCTGATCACACACACCAAACTTTACACTGTTATTCTGTCTATAATCTGATCACACACACCAAACTTTACACTTTTATTCTGTCTATATTCTGATCACACACCAAACTTTACACTTTTATTCTGTTTATATTCCGATCACACACCAAACTTTGCACTTTTACTCTGTCTATAATATGAACACACACACAGCAAACTTTACACTGTCATTATGTCTGTATCCTGAACACATTAAATGCATGCATTATTAATAGGAATTTATATCTAGAATGTACATTCTCATTTAAACATAGCATAAATCTTTTAATGCCAAACTGTATTTTGTATCTAATATTAGTTTATTATCAGTAATTCATTTCTTTTCAATAATTAGCAATAATTGTTTAGATTAACATCCGAGAAAATGGTATTTGGTTTAGGCTTCTTGAAAAATGTTAAATAAAAAATGGGATGCACATAAAATGTGACATTGTAAAACTTATGTAACTCACTGACACTTTTCAAAACACTTTTTTTTTTATAATTCATTGTAATACAAAGTTCAGTGTATAAAAACAGCCCTACATAACTTGATTTCAGCCTGCCAAAATATTACAGATACTCATTAACTACCACTGTCAACAAAAAAGAAATTAAACAAAATGACCAAGGTTTTATTAATGACTTTACTATTGTGGAGATTGACAGTAATTAGGATGTAAAGTGAGCCCATATCATCAATAACTAAAAGACAAAAAGTTAAATGCTCTAACGAATTATAAAATATAAAAATAAAATAAATACATATATAAAATTCAAATAAACAACTTACATAATTGACAGTACTGAAGTGTTTTGAGGCAGACTACTGATATACAATCAATATTGTTATTTCATAATGCAGTTATGCTAAAACATGCTTGGTTGTTTAACCCAGCGTTTGGTCAAATAAGGACAAACCCAACACTAGGCTAATTTTAAAATTATAATTTAAATAATTTCCACTCAGCTGTTGGTTTTGTCCATAATTGACAATGCCTTCTGTTAAAACAACCCAGCATTACACTTTTCACAGTGTACATTATATATTTTGTTTCTCAAAGACTTAAAGGAAACACTTTAAAGAAAACAGGTCGATAACATGCCAACGGGTGTTAAAGGGACTATCTTTTATGCTCGAAAAAGGAATTTGTCAAACCACAGGCCTACAAACAAAGAGATTAAACATGGATTAAAACGGTACCAGTTATAGCACACGGTCCTTGAAAGATTTAACCTGTTCACCACCAAAAACAAAAGTTGTGAACTCCCGTTAAAAACAGAACTGACTCTTTATTTGCCAACTGATTCAGATAATGCATACATTATTATAGTATAACGGCTAGTATTTCAGTCAGGTTATGAGGATGTCTCTAAAAATGTTATTTTATAGTCAGACTGGTGCTCTGAGATTGAGGTAAAGTTGGTTTTATATTCGCACAGTCGTTCATTTAAACGCTCCGAGATTGTTGATCACGTTAAATCGAATATTCGGTCTAAAATCGCATTTAATTGTGAGTTTAAAACAACATTGGCACTATTACATTGACTGTAAACAATATTTTGAAAGTCATTGGCTGCTAATATGATTTCTCTAATTCGCAAATAATACTTTTCTGAATTATATTATTGAAGAGAAAGTCTGAAAGTGCGAATACACAGTAGCCGACATTTGAAGTGTACCACCACCTTCCATCAAAGTTGTCCTAAAACTATTGAACAACATCTAATCTTGTCTATTTTTGATTTACTTCGAATGTTGACTACTGTAGGACCAATTTTACCTCAAGATTAATTCAGTCAGGTTGCATTTGTGCCTCTATAAGGTGCATTTATTGTCAGACAGGTGTAGCGCACGAGCCTTCAGCCGCGCTGGACCTCGACCTCTCCAAAAGCGGCAAATGCATTTACCTTTCCACACGACACACCGGAGCACTGCACACGGTTCTCCAGCCGCTCAAACACCGACACCAGCGCATCTTCAGACAGGTACTCCTCACCTGGAGACACCAGATCCACAACTTTCGCGAAAATCTTCTCTTTGTGTGTCTGCGCGCCGGTGAACGCGCACAGGCAGGCGCAACAGAGCACGAGAACACATTTAATCTCCATAATCAGTGCGCTCTGGGCTGTTATTCGGTATTAAGAGGGATTTTTCGGGGTGAGAGTGGTCCGAGAGACTGCACACACACACACACTCTCTCAGCAGCTTCACAGATCCGCACACACACGGCTGATACCTTCTCAGGTAGAGGCTCTTCCAGCCCTCTGATTGGCCACTGCAGCAGCTGCTCTCAAACACGTCCCATGGAGGAGGGGAGCCTCTTCCGCTCACCTGCCCTCAGGCTTCGGACAGGGTCACAATACAACACCTGCCCCCTCACTGAATAAACCAAACATCTAAAGTGAAGTGTGAAAGACTGGAAAGAACAGCAGAGGAGTAAAATCCTGCACACCAATGCATGAGAAGTCAGATCAGGCCTAACTACTCAAACACACAACTGATGCATTGAATAGATTTGATCAGTTCGGCCTTCATTGGCTGCTTGCATATGGATGTGCACACGACAATGCAGTCGACAAGTTTTGTTGGAGTTTATACATTATTATTGGAGTTGGTCTTACAACATAATGCGATTCCAGATGTTTTTTACTCGATTAAAGTAGGTTTCATTCACTATTGTTTCTTATTTCTGAGTAATTAATTGTGAAATTTAGCAAATCATCAGTGAACATTGTTTTTACTCCAATTTTGTTTTTAAAATAGAAAACAGTCAGCTATAAAGAAGACAGATTTTAACCATAAATAAAATAAAACAAATACATAAATAAATACTTAAATATACATATACACAGTCTTGAGAAAAGTTACTTTAAAAGTCAATAAAAATAAAGCAAAAATAATACTAACACATAGTAAAAATAAAATAAAATAACACACAGTATAAATATTTAAAAAAGTTTCGCGAGTTTTCAATAAATTACTTTAAAAATTGTTTTTTTTTCTTTTTTAATATTTCCCAAATGATGTTTAACAGAGCAAGGAAATTTTCACAGTATTTTCTCTAATATTTTTTCTTCTGGAGAAAGTTTTATTAGTTTTATTTCGGCTAGAATAAAAGCAGTTTTAAATTTTTTAAACACCATTTTAAGGTCAATATTATTAGCTCCTTCAAGCAATGTTTTTTTGATAGTCTCCAGAACAAACCATCATTATAATGACTTGCCTAATTACCCCAACTTTACCCTAATTACCCTAGTTAAGTCTTTAAATGTCACTTTAAGCTGAATAAAAGTGTCCTAAAAATATATAGTAAAATATTATTTACTGTCATCATGACAAAGATAAAATAAATCAGTGATTAGAGATGAGTTATTAAAACTATTATGTTTAAAAAATGTGTTGAAACAAACTGCTCTCCATTAAACAGAAATTGGGGGAAAAATAAACAGGGGGACTAATAATTCTGACTTCAAATATATATATATATATATATATACACACACACACACACACACACACACACACACACACACACACACACACACACACACACACACACACACACACACACACACACAACACACACATTTGGTGCTCAGCATAATTGAGTTTGAAAATGAATATTTTCCTCCATTTCTCAGTGAATATAGCATGTATTTTGTATGTTGGTGCATTTAAACAAAACAGATTATTAAACAGATAAATTTATTAAAATAATATTTTAGTCACCAAACATATTTAAAAATGAAACATGATACACTTAAATTCAAGCCAAAAATTGCTAAATAAATTACAACCTACAAAATTAAACAAATTAAACAACTAAATTTTTACATCTTTATATTTTCAATTATGTTATATTATGTTATGTTATATTCAGTAGGATTTTTAAATGTTTTAAAATAAGCTTCTCCTGCTCACCAAGGCTGCATTTATTTAATCAAAAATACAATAAAAATTGTAAAATTGTGACATGTTATTGCACTACAAAATAACTGTTTAGAAGTAGTTTAAAATTTCATCTAAAAAATTATTTTGTTAATTTTAGTTATGATTTTTTAGCTTCATTACTCCAGTCTTCAGAGTCACATGATCCTTCAGAAATCACTCTAATAATAATAATAATAATAATAATAATAATAATAATAATAATAATAATAATAATTTTATTGTTATTATTATTAATTGTAAAAGCAATAAAAGCAATAATGACTGTAGTAACAATTTCATTTTAAACTACATACAATAAGAAAGCATTTTTTAAAATTGTAGATTTTATATATAGATTTAATAAATGCTGCCTTGATGAAAGGAATCATTTTCTTAAAAAACATGAAAAAAACTGACCCCAAACTTTTGACAGGTAGTGTATAGTGTAGTATATATAATTTTTCTTTATCTCAGACAAAAGCATTAGGTTGCCAAATTAGTTGTGGTCATTATACTGTATGCAATATGTATATGTATATATATATATATATATATATATATATATATATATATATATATATATATATATATATATATATATATATATATATATATATATATATATAAAACACCATTATTGTTTAATACATTGCAGATATAGAAAACACATTTCGGTAAATATACAACACGTGTGCATAAACTCTAAATTCTTGTGTCTCCAGAAATCAAGTCTAAAATCTGGATAAGCATTTGACATTGTAAAAAAGCTGATAAACACACCCCCATGACCTCTGATTATTTAATAATGCAAGATGTTATGTTGCTTGGCAACAAACAGTTGACATGATAATATTAACTTGTACATAAAACTTTATTACTTAGTAAAATATAATTTTAATGATGATGATGATGATGACGATGTTTGTGACAAATGTAATGTATTTTGACTTTATTACACATTTTTAATGGAACAAGTGTGACTTATGGGGGATTAATAACAAATTACCTTTACATGTGTTTACTCATCTTTTCTCAGATGAATGATAAGCTGAAGATAACTGATTAAAATAATCTAAATGAACTGTTTTTATATAAGTCCATGTTATTTAACCAACGACTCATCCTACAAACATTCATTTAGGCCAACATGACTCATTTTTATAAGTCGTATCAGGTGGAAATAACACCAAAAGAAAACATTTACAGGTTATTAATTTTTACACTAATTAAACGTGGTAAAATCATAATGCATGGACTCACAAGCTGTATTGCATATTTACATATAAGTAAAAAAGTTGTTTTCCTCACTAAAATGAGAAATAAATGTATCATAAATGACAAAAGATTTAAGTTTACTGGTTTCATGCAAGACTAAAGTGTTGGTTTAGGTCCTTGAAATAGATTAAGTTATACATTTTTTATATTATACAACTATTATACAACATATTTTATCAGTAGGATCCGATGGAAACAGCACTTCAGGGTAACAATCACAGGTTCAGTGAATTGCTTAACAATTACACCAACATAATGCTTTTTGCATAATGTAAACAACAGCTTTACCTACAGTGTAACAGATTATTGCACAATATTCCTTAAGCTGAACTCAGCAAATCCATTCCAGTCATAGTGAAACTAAACTATGCTCTTTAACTCTGGTCTGGGGTTAAATCCAGCCGACTGATCCCGCACTGTAAATAAATATCTGTAAATTAGCAGTTCTTCATATTTTGTGATTCTGGCTTTATTTTATTTATTGCTTATTTCTGCTTTTGACGTGCATTGTGGAATCTTCATGTTTTTTCTAACAATGTTTAACCTTAAAAAGTTGTAAAAAGTGACGTTTATAAACATCTTTAATAGTTTAAAGTGATATATTACCTTTAAATACATTGATAGAGAGCAAACAAATAATTGAAGGTTGAACTTTTGCATGTAAAAATCTTTATATAGCATAGACAAACTTTCACTTATTAAACCTGAAGAAGAAAAAACCTGCTGTTTATAAATGCACATTAATGTGTGCATGCAGGACGTTTTATTTAGTGTTTACTACATTTCTGTATTTTTATTTTTACACATAATAAAAAAAGAGAATTTAATGGGAGCTTTAAAAGTGAGGTGTGGTTTAAGCATTTGTTAAAAGTTTCTTTATTTTACGTGCAAAAAAAGATTCAAGAATATTTTTTTGAGACAAATTAATCCATGCATGCACTAATAATATAAATGCTTTTTTTTTGCATGTAAAGAAATTTAATTTAATGAGTGATTAATCTAGAGCAACTAAAGTTTGATCAGATGCATAATTATAAACTTTTGCCTAAAATAAACTGTTGCTTGTAGAGTATATAAACGTGATTTATTTAATGCATGAATTTTGCATGTGAAATGTTTATTTAATAAGTAAATTTAGTTTCTTTTCTACAATAATATTAACTATAGTTGAAAATAAACCACATGCATCAACAAATAAACTATTGTAAAAAAAAAGTAAAGAATTTTTGCATGTAAAAGAAAGCCAGTTTATTAATTACATGCCACAAACTACATTTGAAGATACAGTATACTGTTTTTTTAGAAATATCCGTAAAAGATTGTTGTAAAGAAATGACTTTTACTGTAAAAAATATCCGTAAATGAATATTTTCCTGTATTTTGTGATTCGTATTTTTATTTTCCCACATTTATTTCTGCTTTCGAGTTGCATTATGGGAGCTTGATCTTTCTTCCAACAACTTTTATCCTTGATAAGTTGTAAAAAGTGACTTTTATTGTCATTTGTAAAAGTTAAAAGTGCTGTATTGTCTGGGTTGGTGTTGTATATTATGCTACAGGCGCCTTGTAATAAACTGCAGCACATTTTCTGTTACCTTACACTCTAGATATTACTTATTATACATTATATTATTTACTGAAATGTCAATAAAAGTCACTTTGTTAAACCGTAGAGTTGAATTTACAACATCAGAAGTGGACAGAGCAGAGATCAACATCCCATAATGCAATTCACAAACAGAAAAAAAACCCAAAACACACAAAAGATAGACATTTTTACAGTGTATATCTTTGTTATCATTTAATGATTTTTTTTGCATGCTAATATTTGCAAACATTAATGCATGCACCAGTGTGTTAGGCTAAACATGCATGCATAGGTGAAACTCTCCGAATTCAGTCCATGTCAGTTTAGTTTCCAGTCTGATTTCTCCTTAAGTTATTTTTGGAGTCAGAGTTAATGCTAAAAGAGCTCGATTGCGTCTCTCAGAGCAGATCAAAAGCCCTGTCGTAAATGTCATAAAGTTCTCCACTGCCTGATTGACCTCATTTCACTCAGTGATGTGCAAACAACATCCCTGAGAGCCGTTTGATTGGCTGCTGACTTCTCACTTCCTGTCGACAAATCCTTCACACTCAGATCATGTTTGCAGTAGAAACAGGCCTCATCTCCAAACTAACACCCCACACTGTGCTGCTTATCTACGGCTATAAAGGCTAAGATTTACACACTTTCTTCTGTAAATGAAGTCCCACCTGTGTGATGCACCTGTTGGTGTTTATTCAGGATGGATCCGCAGGAATCTTTCGCATTCAGGTCATATTTATGATATTTGTTTAGATTAAAAAAGGATTAAAAGTACATTATACGGTCTAATATTTAATTTGGGGGCTTTTAAAAATACTTAACTAGAGTCTTCAACAGATTACATCTCAACAGGCATGAATTCGTGTACTGCTATTGCAGATTTGTGCCAGATGAGGGCGTCCTTGTCTCTACTAATGCTGGAATTGTTAGGGAATCTGCGCAAGTTTCACAACAGGATGACACACAGAATTTACTCAGAGCATGTAAACGCTTTACTTTTAGCTCACGGGCGTTTTAGCCTTTATGAACAGCAGGGGTTTTCATTATTATTACATTAGGCCTCACTAGTTTACTTGTTTCTCAATTAACACGCTTTACATTTGAGTCGACCCAGTTTCAGAGCAGCACTGAAGAGAGAATGAGAAAACAGATTTACAATTCTGAATCTTCAAGGTGAAGCAAAAATGACATAACATGTTAATACTTTATACATTTAAAGGTGAATATGTGCTGTTTATAGCATTAGAATCAACACGTTTTAAAGAGGTTTCATGAACAGTCGTCTGCCGGTGGCCAAGACCCGCCGCTAAACCCAAACAATTGGACGAGTCAGTTTTCTCTTTGCCATGATGACAGTGAATAATATTAGACTAGATATTCTTCAAGACACTAGTATTCAGCTTAAAGTGACATTTAAAAGCTTCACTAGGTTAATTTCGTTAACTAGGCAGGGTAATTAGGCAAGTTATTGTATAATGATGGTTTGTTCTGAAAACATACAGCTTAAAGGGGCTAATAATTTTGACCTTAAAATGGTGTTTAAAAAATTAAAAACTGCTTTTATTCTAGCCGAAATAAAACAAATCAGACTTTCTCCAGAAGAAAAAATATTATCAGACATACTGGGACAATTTTCTTGCTTGGTTAAACATCATTTAGGAAATATTAAAAAAATAAAAAAATAAATAAAAATCAAAGGGGGGCTAATAATTCTGACTTCAACTGTATGTTTTTTATATTAATATTTTTCATATTTATATCGTTTGCTTTTTTATTTATTATGTATAATTCAAACTTTGCATGAATGTAATTTTATTATATTATTATTCATTTATTTATTTTTAGTTTTAATGAGTTCAGAATGTATATTTTATTACTAAGTAATGCATTTATTGTTCAGTGTCATTTCACTGCAGAGTTTTTGCTTTTGGAATTTATATATATATATATATATATATATATATATATATATATATATATATATATATATATATATATATATATGTGTGTGTGTGTAATGAATATGATTTTTCGATCTGTTTAGTAAATAATAGATTATGTTTTAAACACTCCAGAAGGATGCACAGTAGGATTCACTGGATCTTTTATTAAAGATTGTTTAATTCTTCATTTTTGAGGCTGTTAGTTGACAGAAACAGTGCTGTTTTAAAATGTCCAAATCATTCAGACAGTCATAGTGGCCTTCCGCTGCCGCGATTGTTGGTAGCAAGCAAGTTTTGTACACGTAAAGTCAGAGTCCGTAGGCAAAATAGATGCAAATAAAAACGTCTTTATTTTCCAATCAACATAATTACTTCATCACTTTTCCTTAATTTATGCGCACTTCTCTGTTACCTTAAGTTGTACGTTGAGTTGAATTTCGCTATGGTTTAAAACATGGGCTGCATCCGAAACCGCCTACTACTCAGTAGGTACTGCATTTGAATATAAACGCACTACTCGGCCATTAAAAAAGTACTCTCTATACAGTATGAATGTGAAAAGTATGAATGGAATTCAGACGTACTACATCCACTATTTTGTCATGGTCACGTGACCTACCTGCGTCAGTTGCGTCGCCTCTCTTCCATTCATGAATTCTCTCACGGGGCATTATGGGATAGCGCAGCGTGCATGGGATGCGCACTTCAGAATCTCGCAGGAAGTAGTAAGTCATCCGGGTACTTCTCGCCTACTGATTTTCGAATTCTATGAATTCGGACATACTCTTCGGCTCGCATACTGATTTTAGCGTACTATATAGTATGGAAGTATGCGGTTTCGGACGCAGCCTGTGTGCTTCCTACCAACGCTTTCTTCCTCCATGCAGTGAAGCCACAGATATATAGTCTCATACTGACACCTTGTGGCCAATCGTCAATATTCAATGAATGGCTCCTACAGTCATTAAGTAGAAGTAATCAAGCTTTACTTTTCTGTTTCACTGATTGTATCTAATAAGCAATAAAGTCACAGTGGGCAAGTTTGTAATGGCAATACTCCACTATTTAAAACAAGGTAGGGAGAGAAAAGGATTCTGCGTAGGGCCCCCAAATGTACAGGGCTGGCCCTGTTCTAATTAATAACCTCCTCATGAGGAACTCTGAATCTGCATCTCATTTCAGAGTCTGCTGCTGTCCACTGGAGGTCTCATTTCAGTCATGGACGCATGCTTTCAGAGCCTTCCTAACTGAATGAAAGGATCAAATATGCTGTTTTCCACCAAGGCAACCCGAGCTGCTGGAATATAATTGGCTAAACGTGCAGTGGCTGGGTTAAATGACCAAAACAAAGACAGGCATTCTAGTATGGAGATCACATGTTCACAGCAGAATATCTGCCTTCAGCATTGTTTTTCAGATAAACAGGAATGCAATATTAAAAATATATATATATGGATAATTATAATTATTATATAAAATAATATAATTATAATTATTATATAAAATAATATAATAATATAATAAATAATATAAATAATAAAATAATATAAAAATAATATAAATAATAAATATAATAAATAATAATAATAATAAAATATAATAATAACATATCTTATATATATATATATATTATTGATAATAATAATAACAACAGTTGTCCCACTGACACACGATGAATCTGAATGATAGATTTTTGAAAATTCTGTGTTATATAAATTAAATATACTGAATATTTTTAAGGGTAATATATTTAAATTAAACTGCTTTTGCTTAAAAATATATATTTTTAGAAAAAAAATTATATATAAAATATTAATAATTTGACATTGTATAAAATAACAATCTATTTAGTAAATAATTAAAACTAATAAATAAAAATAAATAATTAAAAATAATTAAAATTATGTGCACACACACATGCAAACAGTATATATATATATATATATATATATATATATATATATATATATATATATATATATATATATATATATATTCAATCAATTAATAAATTAATATAAATGTAACAAAATAAAAATGATATTTTGTATAATTATTTAAATATTTTAAATATAGTTAAGGGTGATACGTTTAGCTGCTTTTACTTAAAATTATATATACATTTTTAGAAAATATTTTTTAAATAAAAATATTCACATTTTTATATTATATAAATAATATTTCTTATAAAATATCTATACAGTATTTATATTTTAAAAATAGATATATTTTGTATTTTCTGTAAATCTTATAAATAAATAAATGTAAATTGAACAAAATAAAAATGTTTTTTTGAAAATTTAAATATATTAAATAAAGGGTACTATTTTTTTACTTAAGAAATATGTATTTTTATATAATGTAATATATATTTACATATACACATACAGTTGAAGTCACAATTATCAGCCTCTATTTCATTTTTTTTTTTTATATTTCCCAACTAACAAAGCAAGAAAATTTTCACAGTATGTCTGATAATATTTGTTCTTCTAGAGAAAGTTTGATTTGTTTTATTTCGGCTAGAATAAAAGCAGTTTTTTAATTTTTAAACACAATTTTAAGGACAAATTTATTAGCCCCTTTAAGATGTATTTTTTGAACAGAACAAACTATTGTTATACAATAACTTGCCTAATTACCTAATTAACCTAGTAAAGCCTTTAAATGTCACTTTAAGCTGAATACCAGTATCTTGAACAATATCTAGTCTAATATTACGTGCTGTCATCATGGCAAAGATAAAATAAATCAGTTATTAGAGATGAGTTATTAAAACTATTATGATTAGAAGTGTGTTGAAAAAATCTGCTCTCCGTTAAACAGAAATTGGGGAAAAAATAAACAGTAGGGCGAATAATTCAACTGTATATAAATTTATTTATACAAATTTAACAAAAATAAAAGTGTTTGGTCTCCTATTTTAAACTATATACCATAAAATCATCCATCAAAGCACTGATTTACACACATGCATTAAAGCATACATGCATGCATTTGCAGAGAAACAAACACACGCATGCATTGTCTATTTTGCACGTAAAAGAAGCCTCTTTAATGACTTTCTGGAGGTCTATTTGTGTTTCGCGACACTCTTGCTTGTCTACAGCAGTTTATTATTTGCCGCTGATTTGATTCTGCATTGTGTAAATGACAAGATTGATGGTGTGGGCTGTTCCTGACAGACCCTCTGAGCTCTCCCTCCCTCCCGCTCCGTCTCCAGTTAATGATCTTCATATTAAGATCACTTTAGGACCCGGGAGTGCAGCGGGGCCCGTCCCACATGGGGGCCGTCTTTGTGTCTGGATAGACACAGGGGAGACTGGAGACATTAACACCATCTCAAATCATGCAATGATCCCCTCCACACACACACACACACACATGACAGTGACTAAACATATGCATGCAAACACATGTATAAATATGCATGACTCTCTATGTATTATTTTTATATTCACGCTCTATAAGAAAGCACGGTGCTATTTTAATTTTCACAAATATCATAGCATTATATGCAGAGTCATTGCATGCAAATTATGTCAGGATGAAAAACACACCAACAACAAAGGCTTCCACTTCACACACACAACATGCACGCACACACTTAACATGACATGTGCCTGCAAACACATATAAACACATCATATAAGAAAACACATGGCTATTTTTGTACAAACAGCATTATATGCAGTCAATCAATGCTAATTACACATAAAAACACAGAGACACAAAGGTGAATTAATTAACTCTTAACTTAAAGCCTTAATATGTAATATTAATATAATAATATAATAATAAAATATTAAATATTTAAAAAAAAACACCATTTTACAATTGCAGTTTATTGTTTAAATCCATTATTTAAATACATTTTTTAGTATTTTTAAGACAATTTAAATAAATCCAATAATCACTTTACCTAATTTATATACATTTTTAAATTTGACATTAAATAATACCTTCATTTCTCTGTAAAACTCTTTCTTTAATTCTAAAACTGGCTCTAAAAATGCACAAATGCTCTCTCTCTCTCTCTCTCTCTCTCACACACATCCAAACACGCACACACACACACACACACAGATCAGGCCAATCCCAAATGAAGCGTTAAATGAAGAAACATATAGTACGGCTCTCAGGGGACCGAGGGTCTGTTACACAAAAGGATGGTCCCGTCTGAAGCTGCGCTGTCATTAACTTCTGGCTCCGCCTTTACACTTCAGCAGCCAATTAAAGGTCACCCTCGATCCGTGGCCTGTCAGATGAGGCAAACCTAAACCACGCCCATTTATGATATAACCCCACCCCTTTAAGACTGCAACAATGCTGGTCTTATGAAGCATTACTGAGGAGAGATCAGAATCCATCTGCTTCTGTTAAAGCTGTAAATATATTAAGAGACAATTGTTTTAAAAGTACATTTATGGCTGTTGCTAAGCACATATTGTTTGATTTGATAATTATCTTCACTTACATTTAAACACTACAATTAAGCATATACATAATTTAAATAATAATAATAATAATAATAATAAAAGTAAAATGCATTAAAAAAGCCCATTTCAGATGCAATATTTTAGAATGTTTACTTTAACTTATATATGTATTCTGCACGGTGGTCAGAATGTTGCTATGCAGATATTGTAGAAGGTTGTCAAGGTTTTTTGGACGGTTGTTAAAATCTTCTGGGTGGTTGCCAGGATGTTGCTATGCAGATATTTTAGGTGTTTGTCAGGATTTGTTGGATGGTTGCTAGGCTGTTGCTAGGGTTTTCTTGGTGGTTGTGAGGATGTTGTTATGCAGATATTGTATCCTGTCATAAGGTTGTTTTGAATAGTTACTAGTATGCTGCTAGGGTATTCTGGGTGGTTGCTAGGGTGTAACAATGCACTACTTACATGCTATTTTTATAGCATTTTGAATGGCTTCTAAGATGTTGCTAAGGTGTTCTGAGTGGTTGCTAGGGTGTTACAATGCAGTTATTGTAGCCAGTCGACATGGTTCTTTGAAGGATGTTGCTTGCATATTCTGAGGGGTTGCTAGGTTGTTGCTATGCATGTTTTAGGTGGTTTAATCCAGTTCTACTGTTTAACTCTGTAAAATGAGCTTATTTCCCAAATATTCTGATTGGAATTTTCCATTAAAACTGCAAATATGAGTGGAGTAAGACATAAATAATTAATAAACATAATGATGTATATTTTTGTAAGCAACTATTGTGCCGTATTATTGATAAGATTGGTCTGCTTGGTGTAATAGTCGTCTCTCCTATAATTAGGCTTCTCAAGTAATTGTATGCCATAACTCTAGTGTGCTGGGGTCATTGTCAGGGCTTCGCCACAGGGTTATTAAGGTGATTGTGGGTGTTGTAGCTGTTTAATTAATGTTCACCCTATAATCTCCCCGGAATTTTTAACCTATTTTATGGCCCAGCTGTTGAAAACAGTGCATCTCCACAGCATGCATGATTGGAGGCACAAATCGTCGACGTTTGTAGCACGAACGCTGCAGAACGGCACTCTGAAGTCTCGTTTTGAGGGTAAGTGATGTAATCAGACTTCTGAGATGGAGCAATGCTAAAGTGATGCTCGCCTTAATGCAGTTTGTTCTTCGGTTTAATATTCCGGACTGCAATATGCTAACAGTTTGTTCTCCCGGGTTTGTACTGTCGGACTAGTTATGAGCATAATTAAGAAGATAATGAGGTCAAAGGTCGAGTGAAGAGTCTCAGCGGCCACTCAAGAGAAGCCTCATGCGAAATCTCCTGTGAGTCGACCGGCTGTGAGTCTGTCAGGCTCGGTTTTCACACTCGGTCCAATTACAACCCTCTGTGTTGACTGCTGCGGCTATATAACAGTTTAGCCCTTGTTTTCTCAGTGGGAAAAAAAAAAAAAAACATCTAAAGATATATTTACCTGAGAAGAAGAAAAAAAGTTGCAGGGGATAAACAGATTAATAAAAAAGTTGTCAAGACAAAATTAATGTTGAGACAGCCCGGCCAGAAAGTTTGCAGCATATTTAATAAGCTAAAAAAAGTTTTGTTTCAGGCAACTTCAAAAGGGGTTTCAGACAATCAGACACATGAATAGATTGTGTGGTTGCTAGGCAGAGTTATTGGCTAGTTGTTCAAATGTTGGTAACAAAGGAAATCTGAGTGGCTGTTAGGATGTTCCTGTGCAGTTGATTTATTGCGAATTTAAAATACGTTACTTAGGGTACGTTTTGTTGAACAGTTTAGATAGTAAATCCTTTAGAGGGCGCTGTTTGCCTTATTGCAAATCTGAGAAACGTTAGTTAGGTTACGTTTTGTTGTATATTTCAGATAGTAAATCCTTTAGAGGGCGCTGTTTGCCTTATTGCAAGTCTGAGACACGTTACTGAACAATAATCATTTCTTCATCGCCAGGTCTGGAGCTGCTACTTCAACCATCTATGCTTGTTCAAGTCGCCAGTAACTTTAACAACAAGCATGCAAACTTCCTCTCTTCCTCTTCTTCCCATGTTACAAGCACGTGTCAGAAGCTTAAAGTTGTGTAGCGCCATCTAACGTCAAGGAGTGATTTGGCATACTCTTCTGCTTAACGCCAGTGAAAATCGCTTGGGTTTAAAAGCGGAAAAACGTCTCGTAAAACGCTGACAATAATGCAAACGAAAAGCAGCCCGGTGTGTAGGAGCCTTTAGGAAACGTTTTGTTTTAACTTTTCCGATGGTAAATCCTGAAAACTGGACTGTGGGGGAAACCGGAGCACCCGGAGGAAACTCCACACAGAAATGTCAACTGGCCCAGCCGGGACTTGAACCAGTGACCTTCTTGCCCTGAGGCCACAGGCTAACCACTGAGCCACCGAGCCACCCTTATATAAATGCATAAAACATCAAAATCTTCCGGAGTTTGTGTTTACAACAAGAAAAAGATTCATTCAACGTAAACCAATCCCATTTTCATCGTGCATTTTCATTTCTCGGGCAAATCTGTTTCAATTAAACGTCTTATTATCTCACATGATTATGTTTCTCAAGTAAATGCATCTATTTTAAAGATGTTTTTACTGAAAGACAAGACATAAATACTGATTAAGAAACGGCTGCTTTTCCTCCAAGTGTGCACCTCGAGACATTAGCCCGAGTGTTTAAAAAGAGAGCTGAAAACAAGTAAAGTTTTAGCATTCTCCGGCTCGCGGAGCCCTAATGATAATCAAACGAGGGCCCGGAGAACGGATATAAATAAATAAGAAGCAGATAATTAAGTAAAGACACAAACACACACACACAGAAGTGAGTTAAAAGCAGCTGCTGGGCCCAGGGAGGAGCTGCCGGGGAGATGCAGGTTCTGCTCAGGTTCCTCAGGCAGACGCGCACAGCCGCACTAATTGCAATAATGACTGCCGCACAGACGCTAATTAAAGCGGTGTGTTGGATGGTGGTCTGCAGCACGGGCACGCACTGACAAACTCTGACAGCACACGCTGGCATACACTAACAAAGACATAATCTCAGCTGCTGTAAAGGAGAGAGAGAGTAAATATTTCCGCACGATCCCGGTGCTGACCATATGGCACGTCTGTAATTATAAGGCCTCCTTTTTCCCGTTTTCTCCTGGATCTCGGAGCTGAGCGGTGCGGGAGGGTGGCATGCCTATCAGGCTGAGTATAATTGAACAGCTTATGCAATTGCTTTAATTATATACGGTAGCTGTACCGTCTCATCTGGGCTCGCAACATGTGGAGTGTTTCATCCATTCTGCTTGGCTTGTCACGCCGCCGTTCTGCTTCTTCTTTATGTCCCGCGTGCAAAGCAAAGCGTTCAGTATAGGAGCGTGTTTATGTGTATCGGCTGTAAAAAAAAGTATTCCGGTAACCAATTAACCTCCTTCCGCTGTCTGTCGGGGTTTCTAATTTGGCAGATGCATGTGTAATTAGTTAATAAGCAGCGGTGATATAAATATCAGCGACTCAAAGGTCAGAATATTTGTTGTTGTTTGCTTGGGAAACGTTGAGAAATTCTTCTAATTATTATTACACTTTTTTTATTGTACGTTCCAAATATTAAATCCACTAGAGGGCGCTGTTTTCTTTTCTGCGAATACGTTACTTAGGGTACTTTTTGTTGTGCATTTCAGATGGTAAATCCAGTCGTGGGCACTGTTTGCTTTATTGCGAATCTTAAATACGTCTCTTAAGGTATGTTTTGTTATATATTTTAGATGGTAAATCCTCTAGAGGGCGCTGTTTGAAAATTTGAAATACGTTACTTAAAGCCCGTGAACACAGAGACGTTATTTGTTCGAGTTATCCGTCATTGTTTAACGCCTCAGGACTAAATAAAGGGCGTCCATGCGATCGTGCACACCAACGCGCAAAACACCAGGCGCAAAGCGTCATTAAAAAAAAAAGGCCTCATGCTCGTTTTTTTTTATTTTTTTATTTGATGTGCCGCGTAAAAACCTTCTTCACCAATCAGGTTGGCACTTTTGTTCACGTGCAAGGAGCTGCTGAAGTTACAGTAAACAGCAATTGGAGGCGCTCAAGCGCAAAACCGTCAATGCTCGCAACATGTGGAGTGTTTCATCCATTCTGCTTGGCTTGTCACGCCGCCGTTCTGCTTCTTCTTTATGTCCCGCGTGCAAGACAAAGCGTTCAGTATAGGAGCGTGTTTATGTGTATCGGCTGTAAAAAAAAGTATTCCGGTAACCAATTAACCTCCTTCCGCTGTCTGTCGGGGTTTCTAATTTGGCAGATGCATGTGTAATTAGTTAATAAGCAGCGGTGATATAAATATCAGCGACTCAAAGGTCAGAATATTTGTTGTTGTTTGCTTGGGAAACGTTGAGAAATTCTTCTAATTATTATTTTGCTCAAAATGCGGGGCTGCTTTGCTCACGGTGTTTTCACCAATGCATGGGAGATTTTCATTATATTTTTAATATTTCCCAGCCTTTTTTATGTAGAGATTTCATGTTCGTTCATTCATTTTCTTTTCGGCTTAGTCCCTTTATTAATCAGGGGTCACCACAGCGGAACGAACCACCAACTTATCCAGCATATGTTCACTGTACTCAAATGGCCTCCACAGTCACCAGAACTCAATCCAATAGAGCAGCTTTGGGATGTGGTGGAGCGGGAGATTGGCATCATGGATGTGCAGCCGACAAATCTGCAGCAACTGTGTGATGCTATCATGACAATATGGAGCAAAATCTCTGAGTAATATTTCCAGTGCCTTGTTGAATCTACGCCATGAAGGATTCAGGCAGTTCTGAAGGCAAAAGGGGTCTAATGCGGTACTACTAAGGTGTACCTAATAAAGTGGCCTAATATTAAAGTGGCTAATAATATTGACCTTAGCAGTTTTAACATTTTTATAATATTTCTTATACACAAAATTTCAAAGTTTCAATTAAATAATTTTATAATCAACTATATATGTTCATTTTTCGTCATGGTGACAGTAGGTAGCACTATCACCTGTGTGGAGTTTGCATGTTCTCCCTGTGTTGGCTCCCGTTTCCCACAGTCTAAACACATGCACTATAGGGGAATCGATTAAGCTAAATTGGCCGTAGTGTATGTGTGTGAATGCAAGTGTGTATGGGTGTTTCCCAGTGTTGGGTTGCAGCTGCATAAAACATATGCTGGATAAGTTGGCGGTTCATTCCGCTGTGGCGTCCCCTTAATAAAGGGACTAAGCCAAAAAGAAAATGAATGAATTTGTAAAGTAACAGACAGTAACACTGAATGAAACATGATCATTTAAGGTTAAATAAATGTACTTCAAAATAAAAGTACTTCACTTATCTTTTGTTTGCAACAGTAATTCCACAATGTCTGCATAGTGCACTCTTAAAAGTGTTCACTATGGTGTTTTGAACAATTCCAGATTAGAACCTTTTTTTTTTCTTAAAGAACTTTTCAATGTGCAAAACAATGTTAGTGTGAGGAATGTTTTCAAAAGCTGAAGATTTGATCAAATATGGGATCTTCATGAAATCATCAATGCCAATAAAGCAGCATTACGTTTAAGAGTGCATTTGAACATTTTACCAATGCAACATGAGCCAGCGCTTCATTAGCTGTTAGTTTTTACATCCCCTTTGTAATGCTGCTAATTAGATTACGCCTCGCTATCATCAATCGTGTCATATAAATCATGCATTATCATAAAGCTCACAGCGTTAGTCTTGTTCAGCAGAGGCTCTGCTTCTTCAGCGGTAAAACAAAGGACTTGAAACAGACAAAGGGACTGTAAATGGTTGTGTGTGGATGAGATGGTTAGTAATTATCGTGACTTGATCCACTGGTGACCCTGAAACACAGTCACCTTCAGATCTGGCCGAGCAGCAGAAACAATTTAAGGACACTGGCAATTAAGAGGTTCAAGTAGCGTTTAATTACATCTATGACGGGTTGATTCCCGGCTAATTAAAGCTTTAAGGGGAATCTTCACTTTCAGAAGATACAAATCACCCATTCAGGTTTTGGTGTAAGATCATATGGTGGTGAATGCAACCAGTTTTATTAGTTCAGCTGGCCAGCTAATGGTCCATGTAGGACAGAAAAACAGAAACTTTTCCCTCCCAGACTCATTGTAAATGCCTAAGAAACATCATTGTGAAACTTAAAATACGTTGCTCCAAGTGTGTTTTGTTGCACGTTTCAAGTGACAAATCCCCTAGAGATCGCTGTCTACATTTTTATAAATCTAAAATACCTTACATGGAATACCTTTTTTGTGCCTTTCAGATAATAAATCCACTAGAGGGCGCTGTCCGGATTACTGTAAATCTAAAATACAATAATAAGGTTAGGTTTTGTTGTATGTTTCAGATGTCAAATCCACTAGAGGGTGCTGTGTATGTTTTTGCTAATCTGAAATATGTTACTTCATGTATGCTTTGTCGTATGTTTCAGATGACATATTCACTGAAGAGCATTGTATACATTTTTACAAATCTAAAATATGTCACTTTTACATTTTGTTGTACCTTTCTGATGGCAAATCCTCTAGAGGGCGCTGTCTACACTCATGTAAATCTAAAATATGTCATTAAGGGTACGTTTTGTTGTATATTTCAGATGGTAAATCCACTAGAGGGTGCTGTCAACATTTTTGCAAATTTGACATACATTAATTTGGGTGTGCTTTGTTGTAAATTTCAGATGTCAAATTAACTAAAGGACGCTGTTTACATTTCTATGGATCAATAACATGTTAATTAGGGTATGTTTTGTTTTACCTTTCAGAAGTTAAATCCATAAGAGGGCGCTGTCTGCATTTTTGCAAATCTGAAATACGTCACGGAGAGTACATTTTATTGTACATTTCAAATCGATGACAAATCCACTAGAGGTCACTGTCTGGATTACTGCAAATCTAAAATACAATACTAAGGTTAGGTTTTGTTGTATGTTACAGATGACAAATCCACTAGAGGGTGCTGTGTATGTTTTGGCTAATCTGAAATATGTCACTTCAGGTATGCTTTGTTGTATGTTTCAGATGACAAATCCACTGAAGAGCATTGTATACATTTTTACAAATCTAAAATACGTCACTTTTACATTTTGTTGTACCTTTCTGATGGCAAATCCTCTAGAGGGGGCTGTCAACGTTTTTACGAATCTGAAACATGTTACGTAGGGTGCGTTTTGTTGTATGTTCAGATGACAAACCCACTAGAGGGCGCTGTCTACATTTTTATGAATCTAAAATACATGATAGTGTTTAGTTGTACGTTTCAGACGGTAAATCCACTAGAGGGTGCTGTCAACATTTTTGCAAATTTGATTTACATTAATTTGAGTATGCTTTGTTGTAAATTTCAGATGTAAAATTAACTAGAGGACGCTGTATACATTTCTATGGATCAATAACATGTTAATTAGGGTATGTTTTGTTGTATCTTTCAGATGTTAAATCCATAAGAGGGCGCTGTCTGCATTTTTGCGACTCTAAAATATGTTGCTTAGAGTAAGTTTTGTTGTATGTTTCAAATGACAAATCCACAAGAGGGCGCCGTCAACGTTTTTGCGAATCTGATATAGTTACTTTTGGTATGCTTTATTGTATCTTTTAAATGTTAAATCCATTAGAGAGCGCTGTCTACATTTTTGCAAATCTGAAATACGTCACGGGGAGTACATTTTATTGTACATTTCAAATCGATGACTATTCCACTAGAGGGCGCTGTCTGGATTATTGCGAATCTAAAATACGATACTAAGGTTAGGTTTTGTTGTATGTTTCAGATGTCAAATCCACTAGAGGGCGCTGTCCACATTCATGTGAATCTAAAATATGTCATTAAGGGTACGTTTTGTTGTACGTTTCAAATAACAAATTCACTAGAGGCTGCTGTCTACATTTATATAAATCTAAAATACCTTATCTAGAGTACATTGTGGTGTACATTTCAGATGACAAATCCACTAGAGGGCGCTGTCAACATTTTTAATAATCTGAATTATGCTACTTTGAGTATGTTTAGTTGTACGCTTCAGATGGTAAATCCACTATGTGGATGTAATGTGTTTAGTGGTTAGAACGTTGCAGGTCTCGTGTTTCATCCATCCATCGGTCCTTTTACTGTGCGACCGTCTTTCCCATCTCTGACGTGTTAGACAGAAGTGCCGTTAATTGAGTTAATCACACTCTAGAAAAACTCTCCTGCTTTCTCACGCACCACAGACTCCACAACCAACAGCTGAGCTCTCACTGTAACAAAGAGAAGTGGGACACGTCCAGAAAACCACAGATCAGTGACGCTGTACTGACAACACTGACACTACACTACAAAATCAGCTTCTGACATCATTCACTCACGCCCCAGCTAGAGCACGCTTTCTGAGGGGTCTCAACTTGTTGCTACGTGATTGCCTGGGTGTGATGGGGGATTTTTAGGGGGTTGCTATATGTGACTGCCGATGTGTTATAGGTGGTTCAGATGTTGTTATGTGGTTGCCAGGTTGTTCTGAGGGGTTTGTAGGTCATTGCAATGTGGTTGCTGAGGTGGTTAGAATGTTGCTATGTGGTTGCCAGGTTGTTGTGAGGGGTTTGTAGATCATTGCTTTATGGTTGCCGGGGTGATTATGGGTGGCGAGTAGGGTGTTAAGATTAAATTGTTGTGCGTTGTTATGTGGTTGCCAGGGTGTTAAGGGGGGATTTTTTTAGGGTGTTGCTGTGTGACTGCCTATGTGTTATAGGTGGTTCGGGTGTTGCTATGTGGTTGCCAGGTTGTTGTGAGGGGTTTGTAGATCATTGCTTTGTGGTTGCCGGGGTGATTATGGGTGGCTTGTAGGGTGTTAAGATTAAATTGTTGTGCGTTGTTATGTGGTTGCCAGGGTGTTATGGGGGGATTTTTTAGGGTGTTGCTATGTGACTGCCTATATGTTATAGGTGGTTCGGGTGTTGCTATGTGGTTGCCAGGTTGATGTGAGGGGTTTGTAGATCATTGCTTTGCGGTTGCCGAGGTGTAATGGGTGGTTAAGATGTTGCTATGTGGTCGCCAGGTTGTTGCAAATGGGTTGTAAGTCATTACAATGTGGTTGCCGAGGTGATATGGATGGTTTGTAATGCATAGCTTTCTGTTTGTTAGGGTGTTATGATTAGATTGTATATTATTGCTATGAGGTTGCCAGGAAGATATGGGTGGTTTGTAGGGATGTTCTATGTGGTTGCCAGGGTCTTTTGGGTGGTTTGCCAACTATTACTATTTGCTTGCTTGGGTTTTATGGGAGGTTTGTAGAACATCGCTTTGTGGTTGCTAGGGTGTTATAGGTAGTGTATAGGGGTTGCTATGTGGCTGCTGAGGTCTCATGGGTGGTTAGGATGTTGCTATGTGGTTGCCAGGTTGTTGTGAATATATTGTAAGCTATTGCAATGTGGTTACCAAGGTGCTATGGGTGGCTTGTAGGGCATTGCTTTCTGTTTGCCAGGGTGTCATGAAAAGGCTTTAGAGTGTTGTTATGTGGTTGCCAGGGTGTTAGGGTGGGATTTTTAGAGTGTTGCTATGTGGTTGCCGATGTGTTATAGGTGGATTGGTTGTTGCTATGTGGTTGCCAGGTTGTTGCGAGTGTGGTTGCTGAGGTAATTAGAATGTTGCTATGTGGTTGCCAGGTTGTTTTGAGTGTTGCCGAGGTAATATGGGTGGCTTGTAGGGCATTGCTTTGTTTGCCGGGGTGTTATAATTAGATTCTGAAGCGTTGCTATGTGGTTGCCAGGGTGTTATGGAGGCATTTTTAAGGCTGTTGCTATGTGATTGCCGATGTGTTATAGGTGGGTGTTGCTTTGGTGTTGCTAGGTTGTTGTGAGGAGTCTTTTGGGCGGTTTGCCAACCATACCTATTTGGTTGCTAAAGTTTCATGGATGGTTTGGAGGACATCGCTTTGTGGTTGCTAGGGTATTATAAGTGGTTTATAGCGGATTGCTATGTGGTCGCTGATGTCTCATGGCTGGTTTGGATGTTGCTATGTGGTTGTCAGGGTGTAATAGGAGTTTGTATAGCATTGATATGTGGTTGACAAGTAATTTATAGAGTGTTGCTATGAGGTTGCCAGGAAGGTATGGGTGGTTTGTAGGGATGTTCTATGTGGTTGCCGGGGTCTTTTGGGTGGTTTGCCAAGCATTACTATTTGGTTGCTAGGGTTTAATAAGTGGTTTGTGCAACATTGCTTTGTGGTTGCTAGGGTGTTTAGGGGTTTATAAGGCATTGCTGTGTGGTTGCTGAGATGATAAGTGTGGCATATAGAGCATTGCTTTCTGTTTGTCAGGGTGTTATGATTAGATTGTTGAGCATTGCTATGTGGTTGCCAGATTGTTGTAAGGGGTGTAAATCATTAATATTGTTTCCAGGGTGTCCTGGGTAATTTATAGTGTTGCTATGCAGTTGCCAGGAGGTTATGTGTGGTTTGTAGGGATGTTCTTTGTGGTTGCCATGGTCATTTGGGTGGTTTTCAAGCCATTTGGTTGTTAGGGTTTGTTGTGGTTGCCTGGGTGTTATGAGTGGTTTATAGGGTGTTGATATGTGGTTGCCAGGTTGTTGTGAGTGGACGTGCTGTGTGGTTGCTGGGGTGATTTGCGGGTCCCTGATGTGTGGATTTCAGGGTGTTAATGGTGGTTTGTAGGATGTTGCTTTGTGGTTGCTGAGGTGTTGTAGATGGCATGTAGATTGTTGCTGTGTTATTATGGGGTATTCTGAGTGGTTTGTAGGGGGTTGCTATGTTTTGGATCTAAATAGTTTGTGGCATATTGCTATGTGGTTGCTGGTTTGTTCTACCCTAGGTACAATAATAAATCCAATACTCTTAGTGTTTTGGATTTCTTCACAATTTATGAATTAAAAATAACAACAAAATCAAACATTTGGGACGGGGACCTCAGAATGACTCTGGTTTCCAGGCGTTCTCATGGTTTACTTTGATATATTAGCTGCTCTAAGTAAACTTAGTCTATGTAGTTGAACGATGCAGTGAAGAAACATGCAGGATATGTGGAGTGGAACCACTAGAGACTCCTAAACTAACATGCATCCTTTAAGCATAGAGGATTTAACCGGAGAGGGCATCCGGGCATGTTTCCCTGGCGACTCTGCGAAGTCTGTGTGTGTATGTGTGTGTGTTTTGGGGGATTCCTGTGCAGTGTCCGTCTCGGCCCCCTGGGAGTCGTGGGACCCTGGACATCTGTTTTCTTCCACTTGCTGTGGTCAGTCTGGCATTCCTAATCTTCGCACCCCTCACACTCCTCCCTGGAGGCGGCTGTCCACTGACCTGCTTTCCCCTCTCTCTCCATCTCTCTCTCTCTGTTTCTTTCTGTCTTCCAGTCTGTCACAAAGTGCCAGCAAAGCCAATCGGACGCGGCCACAGTCTTCCAGATCAAAGCCGTGCTGATTCCACGCCATGAGCTTTTGAAGTGTTGGGAAAATCCGAGTCACGTGTGCAGCCTTTATGACCAAATTCTCCTGATGCCTATATTTTTACATCTTCATCTGTGGCGTCTGTCCCCTTGTGCATGCGAAGACGATATTTTCGGTGGCTAAAATAAAGCGTGACGGTTAATCCAGTTAGCGCCTTTTTCTCCCTCTTTCTGTTTTTCCGAGAGCATGGCCTGGAAGAAACGCACGGCGCTTGTCTTCCAGCACTAGTTGAGCTGATTGAAGCTGGAGCCGTGCTGCGCTTTCACACTAAGTTTTAACCTCCGGAAATGAATAAAATAAACAGTGGTAATCTCGCTAGGTCATTCTGAATGTACTTCTTCCCTGAAGTCTGCGCAGAGTAGGACGCTTTCCCAGATAACATCTGCCTGTAGCTTTTGCTCTACCTACTTCTGACGCTCTCTCTTTCTCTCTGGCATCTGTCCTGTTCCCAGAGGGAAGCGGAAACCACAAAGGAGATGGCTTTCATTACTCAATTGTTGCTAGTAGACAGCAATGAGATTAAATGAAGACTTTTTATTTCCTTTTCAGAATCTTTTCCACAAGAAAAAAAAAGGTACTCGCTAATCTCCAGTGTGTCAGAAGAGTCTGTAAATGTCAGAGATCTCGATAGGAACGCCAGTATTTTCTGATCTGATTGCCTGAGCTGCTGTGGCTTATTCATTCAATCCTTTTCCTTCCACTTTATTCATAAGGGGTCGCCACAGTGGAATGAACCACCAACTATTCCAGCATGTGTTTTACACAGCGGATGCCCTTCCAGCTGCAACACAGTACTGGGAAGCACCCATACACACACACACTTATACACTACAGCCAGTTTAGTTCATCAATACCTCTATAGGGCATGTCTTTCGACTTGTTGGGGAAACCCTAGCACCCGGAGGAAGCCCACGCCAACACCAGGAGAACATGCAAACTCCACATAGAAACGCCAACTGACCCAGCCAAGGCTCAACCTTGGCTAGCGACCTTCTAAGCATAGTTTATTCTGTTTATTTTTTATTTTTATCTTGAAGACTGTAATAAAATCTATTTTTTATTGGGAGTGTTGATCGATTAATCATATAACTGCTGGGCTTTATCTATTGTGCATGCAACTTAAATTAATATGTTGCATTTTGAAACTGTATAACAACTACATTAATAAAAATAGTGGCGTTAAAATTAATTCGCATTAACTTTATTTAATTTGTATTTAAAAAATAAAATAAAAAACGTTCCTGGAGGAGCACCAGGGGGCTGTTTTATAAAAGTTGTTTAGAAAAGCGGGGATTAAAGTGAAAAACCTGTCTGTAATGAGCCAAACTAAACGTCCACGATTAAATTAGCTCCATAACAGCAAGTTAAAGATCATTTGATCCAGCTAATCTGAGTTCCGTTGAAATAATCTAGATAACTTCTCGTGCACATTACTGTTTTGAAGACCACTATTTAGGCATGTTAATGTTAAATATTTGTCACAGTACAATGAAATTGATGTTGCGCATGCGCACGATGGACAAAGAGAGAATGAACGCTTACTGCCAATTGTTGCTTGCAAGAAGAAGTTTTAATGCCTTGCAGGCTCCCTGTAACTTTCAAAATATGCTTAATGTCAACACATTAAGTTTAAAATGATGGCAACAAAGAGCTGTGCACGCACAAGCGGCACTATTTTTAATTTGCTCCCGAAACCACTGCCAATTGCTGCTTTACTTTTGACACATGTTTCCCGCAGCCCGTGGGAAAATGTCTTTATATTAAAGGGAAGCTACTGCTCGACCCATATTATTCCACTCAGGGTTTACAGCTTTAAAGTCATTCTTTAAGAAATGTAGCCTACTTCTTTATATCAGTCAGTGCTTACTTAATTAAATTTTCTTTATTAAGTTTTTGTCATTCATATATATATATATATATATATATATATATATATATATATGTATATAGTTGAATTATTAGTCCCCCTGTTTATTTTTTCCCTAATTTCTGTTTAACGGAGAGCAGATTTTTCAACACATTTCAAAACATAATAGTTTTATTAACTCATTTCTAATAATGGATTTATTTTCTCTTTGCCAGCACATAATATTTTTTTGATATATTTCAAGACTTTTCTATTTAGCTTAAAGTGACATTTAAAGGCTTAACTAGGTTAGTTAGGGTAACTAGGCAGGTTAGGGCAATTGAGCAAGTTATTTTATAATGATGGTTTATTCTGTAGACCAGGGGTGTCAAATTCAATACCTGGAGGGCCGAAGCCCTGCATAGTTTAGTTCCAACCCTGCTCCAACACACTTACCTGTAGGTTTCAAACAAGCCTGAAGGACTCAATTAGTTTGATCAGGTGTGTTTAATTAGGGTTGGAACTAAACTGTGCAGAGCTGCGGCCCTCCAGGAACTGAGTTTGACACCTGTGCTGTAGACTATCGAAAAAATATATAGCTTAAAGATATATATATATATATATATATATGCACACTCATCACAGATCTTTCTTTTAAATGAATATTTTCTGCTGGATGCTTTACAATAATAGCTTTGTGCATATGCTGTACAATTGATTATTCAGTACTAAAGCTAAATTTGGAAATAATCTAACAAAAAATAAACTGAAGATCACAGTCCAGAAATGATTACACCCAAATTAATATGTTAGGGGAAAATATTAAATACAATTTTAATAAATAGGAAAAAAAAATCAATACAAATATAAAAATATATATAAATGCATTATTATTATTATTATTATTATTATTATTATTATTATTATTATTATTATTAATAATATTATTATTGTTTTATTATTATTATTATTAAAATTTGTAAAAAATTAAATTTTAGTTTGTATTTGTTTTGTTTGGAATAACTTGTTTGAACTTAAATGTATTATCAGTCTATTCTTAAAGATGTTTGGTGTATATATATTTACCATTAAGTGTCTATAAAGTTTTAAGTAAATTAACATGCCATCAAAATACAGCAGGTGAATGCTAACATTACCTTGATTAAGCTTGAACTTAAGACTTGAGCCTGAGAGTTAACCTGCCCCGGACCAGGCAACTTTCCTAGCATAAGTTGCCAGAAGAACTGAGTTTGAACTATTGTAAATTTACTTTATGAAACAGAATCCGTCATTAATTAACCTGACTTACCAAAATAAGCCTGGCTTTTTCTGTAAGCTAGGTTTATGGAACAGCCCCCAGCACTGCATGTTTAGGATGTCTCCTTTGTCTGTCACACCCATAACAGGTCTTTCAGTCTCTGCTAATGAGCTGATGATCTGAATCAGGTGTGTTTGGTGAAGGAGACACGGAAAAATGTGCAATGCCGGTGCTCCTTCAGGAGCGTGGTTGAGAATCACTGGCCTCTATGTTCTGATTTAAACTGTTCAATGTTGTTTGTGGTTCATGGTGCTTAGTTAGGGTGTCTCATAGGTTGCTGTGTGGTTTCTTTGCGATTGCTTTGCCATTCGCCTAACGTTAATACATGCATTATATTCACAAGTGAAATATCTGCAGATCAGGCACAGCAGAATACCAAACCCACAGCCGTCTGGGTATTAAACCACACAATAAAAAGCTGCCGCCCGCAAACTGCTTCAGTAAAAACCAGAGCTCACCTCCTGATATTATCATGCTGACATCAACAGGTATCACAACCTGTACCCGTACACGACTGAAAATCAGCTCACATTAGTGCAGCGCGGCTCAATGGCGGTCACAATTCCTGATGTTGCGAGCATCCCATTAGTCATATGCAGTATAAATAATGAGCATGTCTCATGTTTATGCAGTTATCGCTGTTACCGCCGATTATATTAATGCTAATTAATTCATTCGAATGCTCCGGCGCTGGTTTGACAATCACAGCGGTAAAGCACTGTTGATTTGATCTGATTTGATTAGAAAGCCAATGTTAGCAGGAAGGAAAGGGAAAGAGCGTGTAAACAAGCGAGGAGATGTTAATTCATACGGTGTCCGGGGCAGAGCATCAATCTTGCTTCTGTGGGGTTCATCATTGCAGTAGCAGAGATCCTGGTTCAGTCGCACTGTCTCTCACTCCAACAACAGATCCATCATCCGCGCCGCTGATTGGGACAACAGTACTTGTTATGCTATAAAACCTATCATCGTGAAGTTAGACGCCATAAATCTTCCCTTAAAAAGACAATGCTGCGTCTCCTCGCAGATTGATGGCAAGTCTGACTGTGCACAAGCTCAAAGCGGCGTGTGAAAGTTGCCTAATGGCTGATGCGAATTGAAATGGGACGCCTTCTTTTGTTGTTGTTTTGCTCTGCTTAGAGATATTACAATCTAAATCCAGCGCAACAGACTCTATCTGTCTTCACTGTAACTGTAGCTGTTGGCATCGGCATGTTGCTCCATTTCATATTGTGCAACTGGAAATAATCTATGCAGGTGATGTAACTCTGATGCTACGTCCCAATTCACACACTATCTGTCCTAAATAGTATTCGAAAATAGACTTAGTGAGTCCCAAACCTTAGTATGCTAAAAAGAGGAAGAGTGTCCAAACTCTCGTTGGATGTGAATTCTATTAGAACTACAAACAACGTGTAAACAAACTACAACCCTGCTGAAAAATCCAGCTTAAACCAGCCTAGGCTGGTTTAAGCTGGTTGATCAGCCTGGTTTTAGAAGGGTTTTGGCCATTTCCAGCCTGGTCTTAGCTGGTCAGGCTGGAAAATGACCAGCTAAATCCAGCTAAAACCAGCTTGACCAGCCTGGTTTAAGCTGGACATAGCTGGTTTTGGCTGGGCTCCCAGCCTGGCTAAGCTGGTCAAGCTGGTTTTAGCTGGTCATCTCCCAGCCTAAACAGCTAAGACCAGGCTGGAAATGGCTGGAAACCAGCCTGGAAGTGGCCAAAAACCCTCTAAAACCAGCCTGGTTGACCAACTAAAACCAGCCAACCAGCCTAGGCTGGTTTAAGCTGGATTTTTCAGCAGGGTAGGCTCTATTTGTACAAATAAGCCATCCAGAGAAGCCTTATAATTGCCTACAATATCTGCATGGCAACATTCTGACAACCACCCACAGCACCCTAGCAACAGCCTAGCAACCATCCAAAATCCCAGACAACCGGCTACAATGTTTGCATAGCAGCATCCCTGCAACCATCCAGAATACCCTAGCAACCATCCAAAACATGATGACAACCGTCTACAACATCTGCATAGTAACATCCTGACAACCACCCAGAATACCCTAGCAACAGCCAAGCAACCATTCAAAAAATTATGACAACCGCCTACAACATCTGCATAGCAATATTCTGAAAACCACACAGAATATCCTAGCAACAGCAGAGCAACCATCTAAACCCCAGAAAACCAACTACAATTACTACTTAGCAGCATCCTGACAACCACCCAAAAAACCCTAGCAACAGCCTTGCAACATCTAAAAACCCTGACAACGGCCTACAATATCTGTAAAGCAATATCCTGACAACCACCCAGAATACCCTAGCAACCATCAAAAAATCCCAGACAACCACCTACAATATCTGCATAGCAGCATCCCTGCAACCATCCAGAATACCCTAGCAACCATCCAAAACATGATGACAACCGTCTACAACATCTGCATAGTAACATCCTGACAACCACCCAGAATACCCTAGCAACAGCCAAGCAACCATCCCAAAAATTATGACAACCGCCTACAACATCTGCATAGCAATATTCTGAAAACCACACAGAATATCCTAGCAACAGCAGAGCAACCATCAAAACCCCAGAAAACCCCCTACAATTACTACTTAGCAACATCCTGACAACCATGCAAAAAACCCTTGCAACAGCCTAGCAACATCTAAAAACCCTGACAAAGGCCTACAATATCTGTATAGCAATATCCTGACAACCACCCAGAATACCCTAGCAACCATCCAAAAAATCCCAGACAACCGCCTACAATATCTGCATAGCAGCATTCTGGCAACCACCCAGAATACCCTAGCAACCATCAAAAAATCCCAGACAACCACCTACAATGTCTGCATAGCAGCATCCCTGCAACCATCCAGAATACCCTAGCAACCATCCAAAAAATGATGACAACCGTCTACAACATCTGCATAGTAACATCCTGACAACCACTCAGAATACCCTAGCAACAGCCAAGCAACCATCCAAAAAATGATGACAACTGCCTACAACATCTGCATAGCAATATTCTGAAAACCACACAGAATATCCCAGCAACAGCAGAGCAACCATCAAAACCCCAGAAAACCCCCTACAATTACTACTTAGCAACATCCTGACAACCATGCAAAAAACCGTTGCAACAGCCTAGCAACATCTAAAAACCCTGACAAAGGCCTACAATATCTGTATAGCAATATCCTGACAACCACCCAGAATACCCTAGCAACCATCAAAAAAATGCCAGACAAACACCTACAATATCTGCATAGCAGCATTCTGGCAACCACCCAGAATACCCTAGCAACCATGAAAAAATCCCAGGCAACCGCCTACAATATCTGCATAGCAGCATCCTAGCAACTATCCAAAAAACCCTGACAACTGCCTACAATATCTGTTTAGCAACATCCTAAAAACCACCCAGAATAACCTAGCAACCATCTAACAAAACCCTTAGAACTGCCTACAATATCTACATAGCAACAACCTGGCAACCACACAGAATACCCTAGCAACCATTCAAAAATCCCTAACAACCACTTACAATATCTGCATAGCAACATCCTGGCAACCACCCTGAATACCCTAGCAACCATTCCAACAAAACCCTGACAACCGCCTTCAATATCTGCAAAGCCTAGCAACATCCTGGCAACTACCTACAGACCCCAGCACACCGCACAAGCATCACGGCAGTAACTTTTGCACCAAAACCCCCACAGTTTTCCCTCACATCACGTCTTGTTTCTATTAAGACGTTCTCGGCAGATAAACTCTTTGTTGAGGAAGGAAAGTGTTTTAATTATCAGCCGCTTTACAGTTTAATGCTCAGCAGCACATTTGTGTAAGAAAGCGAGCTGAATTATCTCACTTATGTTTTGGGCTTCTTGTTGATTTTTTGTTTTCTGCCTGCAGCTTTTGAGCAACAATCCCTGTAGTATTTTTAGTGGGAGAAGTGTTTTTTCTCTCTCTCTCCTCCTCTTCTTGCACTTGCTGAGTCTGTTTCAGAAGATTATTGAGTTTGCTATTTGGGTCACAGCATGCTGTGCCTCCGTACAATATGTTTGGGAATGGCTGTGGAGAAGATGCATATCTCCGGAAACACTGGGCTGCGGCGCGTCCCATCATCCGTTCGCCCCGTGAAACGCTTCTTTCCGAGTATCTGACAAGTTCTCGGAGCCTATCAGACCCGTCGCCTGACACGGGAAGATAATTAGCCGAGCGATTAGGTAAACAATGGGCTTAATTGAGTAATCAGAGAGAAGGAGAAACTGCAGAGGCTACGATTAGAAATCTTCAGCGGCGGCGCAGGGTTTGTTTAGGGAGCCGAAAACGGATTTAATCCTCGCGATTCCTGGGAGAGATGCGAGATCTTCCCTGCGGAAAAAGTCAAGACACTGGAAACTTTCCATCTTTGCACATACTGTCTCTCTCTCTCTCTCTCTCTCTCTCTCTCAATACTCTACAACAGATAAAATGATTTCATGATTTAAGGCGCCGACTCTGCCTCGGGCGTGAAATCTAAGTTCATGTTACGGCTTCTGGTGATAGATTTTCCTTTATTGCTTCCCTGCTTTTCATGCATTTTGCTCGTTCAAAACTTGTGGAGCTGTGCCCTCTGAAAGAACCACATTCAGACCTCTTTAAGTGAACTACAAAGGGAGCACGATTGAAATATCTCAGCTCTTCTTTCAGATTTCCCTCCACATGTTGCAGATTGCATAAAAAATAGAGATGCAGACATGCAAACAAAATCACTCATTCATTTATTTTCCTTCAGCTTAGTTCTTTTATTCATCAGGAATCACCACAGTGGAATGAACCGCCAACTTATCCAGGATATGTTTTACACTGCCCTTCCTAACCCTAATACCTAACCCTAAGCCACAGGTGTCAAACTCAATTCCAAAAGGGCCGCAGCTCTGCACAGTTTAGTTCCAACCCTAATTAAACACACCTGATCAAACTAATTGAGTCCTTCAGGCTTGTTTGAAACCTACAGGTAAGTGTTGAGTATTGAGTTTAACACCCCTGCCCTAAGCCAACACAAGGAGAACATGCAAACTCCACACTGAAATGCCTACTGGGCTAGCCGGGACTCGAATCAGTGACCTTCTTGCTGTGAGACCACAGTGCTAACCACTGAGACACCGTGTCGCCCCTAGCTGGAATGTGCAGCAAATTTTTTTTTGTATATACACTCAGAGCCAGCCCCTTCCTATTAGCGAGCTAAGCAGCTGCTTAGGGCCCCGCCGCCACTAGGGGGCCCCCACCACGCACTAGTGGTCTGAGATATTTGCTTGAAATTAAAATCATGTTAACGTCAGAACCCAACGTTACGCCGACGTCAATGTCCACCGTCGGACAGACGTTACATTTTGATTACAAGACAAACCTAAAAACGACCAAATATCAACGTCTAATGATGTTACGCCCCATTCACACGGGGCTTCAGCGTCAATACTTGACTGAAGGTGTGTCTGAAGTTAACGCGATCGTCATAGCAGCGTCAGCCAATGAAATTCAGTCAGCAATAGGCCACTGTCTAGCTGGTGTATTTGCATACAGTGATCTGATTGGCTGACGCTTCCGTCGACCCTTGAAAAGTTGAACTAGTCCCAACTTCTGCAGCAAGCAACGCCTCTGAAGCGGTGCCGGCAGATCCACAATGCAGTTCGGCAAAAGTTTTTATATATACACTCAGAGCCGGCCCTCCCTATTAGCAAGCTAAGCGGTTGCTTAGGGCCCCGCCGCCACTAGGGGGCCCCCACCACGCACTAGTGGTCTGAGATATTTGCTTGAAATGATAATCATGTTAACGTCAGAACCCAACGTTACGCCGACGTCAATGTCCACCGTCGGACAAACGTTGCATTTTGATTACAAGAAAAACCTAAAAACAACCAAATATCAACGTCTAATGATGTTACGCCCCATTCACACGAGGCTTCATTGTCAATGCTTGACTGAAGGTGTGTCTGAAGTTAACGCGATCGTCATAGCAGCGTCAGCCAATGAAATTCAGTCAGCAATAGGCCATTGTCTAGCTGCTGTATTTGCATACAGCGATCTGATTGGCTGACGCTTCCGTCGACCCTTGAAAAGTTGAGCTAGTCTCAACTTCTGCAGCAAGCAACACCTCTGAAGCGGCGCCGACAGATCCACAATGCAGTTCGGCAATGCCTGACGTCACCCAATCAAAGTGAATGGGAAGCGTTGATGCTGAAGCCCCGTGTGAATGGGGCATTACAGCTTGATGTTGTGTGGGCGTTCCCACTATGACATCTATTAGACGTTGGATTTTGGTTACCATAGCTGACAAATAACTGTCAGTATCTGACATCAATATGACCTTGGATTTTGGTCACTTCAAAACGCAACCTAAAAACCACCAAATATCAACGTCATCATTGTTGGACATCAAAATAACATTGTCCTTTAATGCTAGTGACCTAAAACTAACCTAATTTTAACATCTTATGACATTATGTGTCTGCTGGGACAATTTAGAGCAAATAAATTAGTCAAGTAGGTACAAAAAAAGCAATTCCATGTGAGTAAGTATCATACGATAAGACTCCAGTGTTAAATACAGAGTGGAAGTGACACACATTGATGCAACTGCGAACACTCCAGTCCAACGGTCCCGCAGCTGTGTAGCGGATCTGGATCTGCTGTCCAATAATCCCAGCAGGCCTGATTGGGTGAACAGTAGACCCCCGGAGACAAACACTCATTCATCATGCGCTGTCAGGACGCCCCGGGCTGCGTGTCACGCCGCCGCTGATTTAACACCACACTGTCTGACAGGCTCAGACCTTCCACAACAACTGGCCAGATTTACAACACACCGCCGGCCTCCAGATTAACCATTATCTCCCGTTATTAGTGTGAGCGACTATCACTTTCAGCCAGGACCGAGCTGGACCAATCGGCTAACTAACCTTTCAGACTGGAGCAGGACTTCACAGGTGTATTCAGCACCTGATGAAATATATATGGATTATTAGCCCTCCTGTATATTCTACCCCCAAGTTTTCAACACATTTCTACTCATAATAGTTTTAATAACTCATAATAACTGATGTCTTTTATCTTGGCCATGATGACAGTAAATAATATTAGACTAGATATTCTTCAAGACACTTCTTTACAGCTTAAAGTGACATTTAAAGGCTTTACTAGGGTAATTAGGGTAAAGTTAGGGTAATTAGGCAAGTCATTGTATAACAGTGATTTGTTCTGGAGACAATCCAACACTAATATTGCTGAAGAGGACTAATAATATTGAGCTTAAAATGGCTTTAAAACAAATAAAAACTGCTTTTACTCTAGCCGAAATAAAACAAATAAGACTTTCTCCAGAAATAAAAATTTTATAGGAACTACTGTGAACAATTCCTGAATCTGTTCAACATCATTTGGCAAATATTTGAAAAAGAAATCATAAATTCACTGGAGGGCGAATAATTCTGACTTCAACTGTAAATAATATTTTATATAGATGAAGTCTGTGCTGCTTTAAAAGTCTATGCAATAAGTTCTGAACAGCTTCAGCTGTGTGTGTTAGCAATTAGTAATTAGAAAAACGGAACAGGTGTAAGTGTGTGGTGCATGACTGGATTTGTAGTCCATGTAACGGCAGATTTGTAGTTCTTTAGCGATCTCTGTTTTTAAGAGCGATCTGCAAGGATTAGATTGCTGGTGATTGTGACAATGAATTAATGTTCAAATTAAAATATTTAATAATATAATAATAATATATTTTGTAAAAAAATGTATATAGTATTGTAATTATAAAACTGATTAAAATTATTTAGATACATTTTTTGAAATTTTTTATTAAACTAAGATTCTGTAACATATTTAGTTATATATAACATATTCATATATATATATATATATATATATATATATATATATATATATATATATATATATATATATATATATATATATATATATATATATATATATATATATATATATGAAGTCATAATTATTCGCCCCCCTTTGATTTTTTTCTTGTTTTAAAAATTTCCCAAATGATGTTTAACAGAGCAAGGAAATTTTCACAGTATGTCTGATAATATTTTTTCTTCTGGAGAAAGTCTTATTTGTTTTATTTCGGCTAGAATAAAAGGAGTTTTTAATAAAAAAAAAAAAAAAACATTTTAAGGACAAAATTATTAGCCCCTTTAGACTAATTTTTATTCGATAGTCTCCAGAACAAACCATCATTATCTGATAACTTGCCTAATTACCCTAATTAGCCTAATTAACTTACTCAAGCCATTAAATGCTTTAAAAAAATAAACAGGGGGGCTAATAATTCTGACTTCAACTATATATATATATATATATATATATATATATATATATATATATATATATATATATATATATATATATATAGTATTAATTAGACATTATATATTATTATCATCATCATCATTTTGGTGGTAATTTTGTTCTGTTATTTTTTTGATTGCAAATTTCAGTTGTAATATATGCTAAAATAACCAAATGGATAAGAATAAATAAATAAATAAATAAATAAATAAATAAATAAATAAATATACAGAACTGACTGGTAAATACATAACTGTTTAATATATAGTTTAAGTCAGAATAATTCACCCTCCTGTGAACTTTCTTTTTCAAATGTTTGCCAAATGATGTTAAACAGATTCAGAATTTTTTTTAATTTTCTTTTTTACAGTATTTGCTTTCATATTTTTTCTTTAGAGAAAATCTTATTTGTTTTATTTGAGCTACAATAAAAGCAGTTTTTAATATTTTTAAAGCATTTTAAGGTCAATATTATCTGCCCCCTTATGCATTATTTGTTTTGGATTGTCTCCACTTACATTTGTCCAAAAACAAATTACAGCAGTTATAAACTTGTGTCCAAAGACAAATAAATGAAAAGAAATGCTGATAAAACAAATGAAACAGTGTACATGTTCCCAAATGCACATTATAAGCCAAATGCAAAGATTGAGTTTGAGCTGAGCAGCTTTTACTGCAAATTGAGACACCAAAAACACAGTATAAATAAACACGATGCCATTTTATTTCTTTGTTATGATTGCAACTCTTTGCTTTAATCATTAGCTTGCATGTTCTTCCCCACCAGGCAAACCCTGAAGTCCAGTTTAAAATATAATGCATGACACAAAATAAAAATGCATGATGCCACTATATTTGAAGCTAGTTTGTCAGTCTATTAAGTCCTTCTAAATCCACCAGAACATCACTAATGTCCTCATGCTCACATGGAGCAATGAATTTGTCTGTGTTTTCTGATGTACAGTAAACTCAAGTGTCCTTAAAGATACGTGACCCTCAAACAGACACGCGGGTGTCCGTGCATCTTAACCTCAGACTGCGGGATTAAAGCTGGACTCATTATCAGCGGTGAGCACTCCACAAGCACACTTCAACAGTTTCCTTCCAATTTCTCACTTGGTTGATCTAATATGTGAAAAGAAAACGAATCGACCCATGTCATTGGGTTATTATTTTGCTAATGTGAAATAGTTTTTTTTTTTCAGCGAGTGTGCGTTCCAAAATCCAATCAACATTCCTGACCACAGAAAAAAAAGGGACCGGTTTGGAGATTAAAACCCCTCCAAATTAATAATCGTTAGCATTCGACTCGGGAACCAACCACTGTGCGTGCTCTTAAGAGCCTCTATTTGCATATTTTAGCATGCTTTGTGAGGCTCGTCCACTCCAGATGTGAGAGTCCTGCAGTTTGGAAGGATGATAATGTTTAGCGTGATGTTATTATTATGATGGTGCATATGCTGTCTGATAGGTCAGTCTGATTTAAGAGAACTCACTCACTTTCCCTCAGCTGTAAAGGAGACCTATTATGCCCCTTTTAACGAGATGTACAATGCATCTCCGATGTCTCTAGTGTGTGTGTGTTTGGGAAGTTTCAGCTTAAAAGTCTCTGATTCTTATCCTTTTAAACTTTCATCCTAATTACGTCATTTTGGTGACTGTCGCTTTAAATTGAAATGAGATTGTGCTTGGAGCGACAAAGGGTGAACCTCTTATGCTGCGTTCACACCAGACACGGAACGCGCGTCAAGCGCGAGTGATTTACATGTTAAGTCAATGCAAATGCGCGAATAGACATCCTGCGGCGTGATACACGCGAATGGCGCAGCGCGAATGACTCGAATTGCGCGAATGGTGCAATACACGCGAATGGCGCGGGGCAAATTGAGCGTTTTGTGCGCTTAACGCGCGTTTCGCGCGAATCTCTCGAGTTCGAATATCTGAACTTCAGCGGACATTCGCGCCGCGTTAACCAATCAGGAGCTTGCTCTTGTGGGGGCGTGATTGTGATGTATCGCTTGATGTCGGTGTTCCGGGGGAAATCCTCCAGCCTTCACGACAACAGTTCATCAAACTGGGCTGGGCTCAGTCAGAAGCACCGCGGAAAGCCTCCATCAGCCAGGTTCAGTTTCTGGAGGAGTTTATGAGCTCACAGAGCTGGACGCACATCTGAAAGGATCTAGTGGACTCAGACATGAGCCTAAATGTATCGACGCTGTTGATTAGCCTTTATAAAGCACATAAACACTGTTAATTTCTTCATAAAATCCATGTTAGCCATTTAGCTACGAAGCTAGAGTCACCGGGCAGACAGAAGCCCCGCCCATTATGCAAATCAGCGTCTGTTCTGAAGTAAATTTGATGCGCGAATGAAGCGAGTAACCTCAAATGTTCATGCAGGTATTTGCGTGCGAATATCGCGATTTATCCGCTTGTTCAGCGTCTGGTGTGAACGCAGCATTATGATGAAATTAGGTGCGTTCGACTTCATGCAGCGCTGCGCAGACCGATCGAAGTCTTAAAAGCAGTGCATGACGGTTATAAATTTTGTCCGGCTTGATGCTGTGCCGACGCTACGTGACTGTAACATGTGGCATAAAAGTACCGCAATATCGCTCCAAGATCAGACGGTGGACTCAGTCACATCGTTTGAAAAGCGACTGCAGAAGCTGCGATGACGACACCGGTATTACTCAATTGGCTGGATTCACCACACAACAACCACGTGTGTTTCAGGTTTATTATTGGACAACTTCAGTTTTCAAATTTCTAAAACAACTTTTTATGCCTTCTCCATCTCGTACATGTCATGTTTTTAAAAAAAAAAAAAAAGCATGATGGCTGCTGAGTGCTTGATTCTGATTGGATTATTTGCACTTTGCACAGCACTGCAGCTCTCTGATTGGTGGAATTCTGTTCAGAATCATGGGTAATGTAGTACTATTGTGGCATTAGTTCTTACTCAATGTTTATTACAGTGTATTATTATTACATTTAGAACAATTTGCATGAAATGTGTATTTTATACACTGTTCATTCATTCAATTTCCTTTGGCTTAGTCCCTTATTAATCAGGGGTCGCCATAGCGGAATGAACCGCCAACTCATTCATTCATTCATTTTCTTGTCGGCTTAGTCCCTTTATTAATCTGGGGTCGCCACAGAGAAATGAACCGCCAACTTATCCAGCACATTTTTGCGCAGCGGATGCCCTTTCAGCTGTAACCCATCTTTGGAAAACATCCACACACACACTCACTCACACACACTCATACACTACGGACAATTTAGCCAACCCAATTCACCTGCACCGCATGTCTTTTGACTGTGGGGGAAACCGGAGCACCCGGAGGAAACCCACGCGAATGCAGGGAGAACATGCAAACTCCACACAGAAACACCAACTGAGTCGAGGTTCGAACCAGTGACCTTCTACTTACTGCGCCACTGCGTCTCCATTGAACTGCCTACTATTCAAGCATATGATTTACACAGCGGATGCCCTTCCAGCTGCAACTCAGTACTGAGAAACACCCATACACTCTCATTCACACTCATACACTACGGACAATTTAGTTTACCCAATTCACCTGTACCGCATGTCTTTGGACTGTGGGGGAAACCGGAGCACCCGGATGAAACCCATGTCAACACAAGGAGAACATACAAACTCCACACGGAAACTGACCCAGCTGGGACTTAAACCAGGGACCTTCTTGCTGTTAAGTACCAGTGCTAACCACTGAGCCATCATGCTGCCAATGTGTCAGACCAACAACATTCATTAAATAATGGTTTTCCAGGTGAGTTTGTACCCCCAATAGTCCTCCGATCCTCTGAGATTTCAGCCGTTGTGCTCTTATTATGATTAATCTCACCTTGGCTAATCGCTAACCGCTATAATATCCATCCCACAACATGTTTGTTATTCTACACTCGCCAGGCAGATCTTTAGCCCATATGGGAAATCAGTATTTACGCTGCTTTTTCTAGTTCTCATTAAGAGTCAATTATCAACGTCTCGTGCTTTAGCAGAATGACAAATGAACTGTTTGCAAACTTAGCATGACATGACTCGACAAACACTCGCGCCGAACACCTTGATACAGTGCGGGAAATATTCTTTTTCATTTGTCAGACGGAAATCAAACTTAATTAAGGCGAATGGCTACATCTGTTCCACGTGAAGCTTGCAGGGTCCATCAAGCCCCAGGTGGTCTGATAATTAAAAACATATTTCTTCCCACTTAAATGAAGTTAGACCCGTGCCTGAACATCTGTTTGCGGAGATCTGCCGCGCCGACACAATATGACACATCGCAGCCGTCAAACGTTTATTAACTGAGTTTTACAGAGATGGAGGAAATCGCTGTTGTGTTTACGCTGGATCTTCAACAGAGTGTGTTTGGAGACATTTCTGAGGGTCAGACTTGAGTGTGGTCCTCTACACTGTTGATTAATCTCTGTTTTCTGTTTATTTATGGTGCTGAATTGCGTTATGGGATGTTGATCTCTGCTCTGTTCACTTTTGATGCTGAAAATTCAGCTCTACAGTTTAATAAAGTGACTTTTACTGATATTTTAGTTGTTTGAAATAATATAATGTATGATGTAGAGAAATCTGTAAAATAAGAGAAAATGTACTGGTACACTGTAAATTTTTTTTTTCATTTTACGGTATATTTCCGGCAGCTGGGGTGCCAGAAAAAAAGTGAAATAATGTCCGGTAAATTACTGAAATTTACTGTAAAATAACAGACATTGAATTATAGAAATTTATTGTAAAATAACGGAGATTAAATTATAGAAATTTACCGTAAAATAACGGACATTAAATTACAGAAAATTACTGTACAATAACGGACATTAAATTACAGAAATTTACTGTAAAATAACGGACATTAAATTACAGAAAATTACTGTACAATAACAGAAATTAAATTACAGAAATTTACTGTAAAATAACAGAAATTAAATTACAGAAATTTACTGCAAAATAACGTACATTAAATTACTGAAATTTACTGAAAAAGGCAATTAAATTATAGAAATTATTATTTACTGTAAAATAACGGACATTACATTACTGAAATTTACTGTACAATAACGGACATTAAATTACTGAAATTTACTGTAAAACAACGGACATTAAATTACAGAAATTTACTGTAAAATAACGGACATTAAATTACAGAAATTTACTGTAAAATAACAGACATTTAATTACAGAAGTTTACTGCAAAATAACGGATATTAAATTACAGTAATTTATTGTAAAATAACATAAATTAAATTACAGAAATTTACTGTAGAATAACGGACATTAAATTACTGAAATTTACTGTAAAATAACAGAAATTAAATTACAGAAATTTACTGCAAAATAACGTACATTAAATTACTGAAATTTACTGACAAAGGCAATTAAATTATAGAAATTTACTGTAAAATAACGAACATTACATTACTGAAATTTACTGTAAAATAACGGACATTAAATTACAGAAATTTACTGTAAAATAACGGACATTACATTACTGAAATTTACTGTACAATAACAGACATTAAATTATAGAAGTTTACTGCAAAATAACGGACATTAAATTACAGAAGTTTACTGCAAAATTACGGACATTAAATCATAGAAAATTACTGTACAATAACGAGCAATAAATTACTGAAATTTACTGTAAAGAAACGGACATTAAATTACTGAAATTTACTGTAAAACAAAGGCTATTAAATTACAGAAATTACAGATATTTACTGTAAAATAATGGCCATTAAATTACAAAAATTACAGAAATTTACTTTAAAATAATGGACATTAAATTACAAAAATTACAGAAATTTACTGTAAAATAATGGACATTAAATTACTGAAATTTACTGTACAATAACGGACATTAAATTACAGAAATTTACTGTAAATTTACGGACATAAATTATTGAAATTTACTTAAAAATAACGTCTCTATTGATCAATTTATTGCATCCTGAACAAAACATTTATTTATTTATTTATTTATTTATCTGATTGTGTTATTGCAAATCTTTATGGGATTGTAGTTCTTTCAGAGTTTCTTCAAGTCAAGTGTTTCTATTTAACATCTATGTAGCTAAAAACTACATTACCAATGACGCTGAACAGCAAATTCACCAATGAGAGAGTTGCAGTGTGCAATGTTCAGCAAAACAGCTCTTTAGCTCCACCCACTCAAATGAAGCATCACACATGACATCATACACACTCTAAATACTTAAATATCAGTTTATATTCTCTGTACATTTGTGTTATTACTTCAGTAAAAGTAGAAATGAGCCCTATTGCTGATTAAGCAGGTTACTCTGGTGCCAATGGCCGTGAGAGATTACCATTATTATTCAGACCCAAGAAAAGCTGTGCAAATGAATGGTGAGGAGTGCAGGGGCTCGCCGGGGCTGGTTAGCTTTAAATTAGGCGCCCGATGCGTTCTGGGCATTTAGCTGGTCATTGATACACAGAGAGAAATGCGGAGAGCTGGAGGTCGCCCTGTTTCTTCAATGCTAATCCTGCGCCAATTAGTTTCTGCCCAGGAGGGCCGGGCATAATGGCTCATTACCAAACGAGCACACTCTCGTCTTTAGCCCCCCCCCCCCCCCCCCCCCCCCAACCCCCCCCCGCCATCAAATTAAATATGATGGGACCCGTGAACAATGTCTTATTAAAATCAACAACTGATCTGCTCTTTGTTCGTCGGGCTCGTTCAATTAAACAAACGTGTAGATCAGAGCGGCGCAGCGGCGGAGGATTTCCGCGGGTTCAAGGCAAGTTCTGCTCATCCTTTGAAGATTTTCCCCATCGCTGGGAGTCTTTGTGCGGGAGAAAGTAATGACCCCCTCAGTTTCAGCTCGCTGTGTGTTTTCATGCAGATTAGAAAAACGGCAGGCTAAATTCAAGTTTGCAGGGCTTCTGACTTTATTTTAAATAGATATCACTTTTAGGATCAATGTATTGAATATATCTATCTGCAACAGGCACTTCAGTGAACTTACAGTTCACATCAATAATTTAGGTGTCATACAATAAGCCAAAGATTGCCATGAATGACTATAATAAACTACACTGACAGAAATAATGGTACAAAATCTGTCATCAGTAAGGCTGGGTGGATCGATCCGCAAGTATTGATTTCTTCGATTCTGGCAATGTATCAAAAGCATCGATCATTAATAGAAATATTGCTCTTTTCTATGTTTTTTCTTCTTAATAAGTGATTTTAGAATATGTTAATAATAGTAATAATCACACCTGTCAACATTGAGATGTAAAAATGTGGGATCGTTTTCATTTGATTGCATTAAATAAATTAAAAACGCAGATATAATGAAAACATTTGACTGCTTTCCTAACTATTTATGCTCATTTAAGAAATTTTTTGTGTTAAAAAAAAAATCTACCAATTAGACATGTATCCTGCACATTTTTATGCAGCGGATGCCCTTCCCATCTCTGGCACAGTCAGAGACACAGTCATACACGGACAATTTACCCTACCCAATTCACCTGTACTGCATGTGTTTGGACTGTGGGGGAAACCGGAGCACTCAGAGGAAACCCATGCGAACGCAGGGAGAAGATGCAAACTCCACACAGAAACGCCAACTGAGCCAGCTAAGGCTTGAACCAGCGACCTTCTTGCTTTGAGGTGACAGCACTACCTACTGCGCCACTGCATTGCCATGTTTAGATATTCATTCAGTCAGTGCATAACATCATTAAAAGATTCAAAGAATCTAGAGGAATTTCAGTGTGTCAAGGACAACACTGCATGAAGGATCCTCATTTATCTATAGGCAATACCACCACATGGGCTCAGGACTACTTTGGCAAACCTTTGTCAAGTACCACAATACGTAGTTACATCCACAAATGCCAGTTAAAACTGTACTGTGCCAAACGGAAGCCCTATGTTAACAGTGTCCAGAAGCGCTATTGACTTATCTGGGCTCATCTGGGATGGACCATCACACAGTGGAAACAGGTACTGTGGTCAGCTGAATCAGTGGATATAAGTACTTGACTGGCCTGCCTACAGTCCCGACCTGTCTCCAATAGAGAATGTGTGGCGCATTTTGAAGAGCTCCGGAACACCCCGAGGAAACCCACGGCAACACAGGCAGAACATGCAAACTCCACAGAGAAACACCAACTGACCCAAGTAGAACTCAAACTAGCAACCTTCTTGCAGTGAGGCCACAGTAGTAACCACTGAGCCACTGTGCTGCCTTATTGATAACGTTCTGTAATTTTAATAAATGTAAAAAGGAATAATGTCTATGGTATTTTATTTTATAATAATAATAATAGAAATAATAATAATAATAATAAAAATACAGGAAGTGATCTATAGTCACTATAATATATTTCATTAAAGTATCGGTATCGATATTGAAGATACTTACCCCGAAATACTTATCAGATCAGAAATAAAATAATTGGTATCGCCCATCCCTAACCGTACACTATTTCACCATTAAGGTTAACTTTGTACCTTTAAGGTACCATGAGGTACACAGTTGTGCTTTTTAGGCAGTAATATGGACCTTTGAGGACCTGTATGGTACAAAAGTTTACCTTTTGAAAAGGTACTACTACAATGACTATAAATAAAAGTAAATAAAAGTCCTACCTTTATTTCTAAGAGTACAGGCAAGTCATTGTACAACAGTGGTTTTTCTATAGACTATAGGTAACACATATTGCGTAAGGGGGCTAATAATATTGACCTTAAAACAATTAAGAAACTGCTTTTATCCTATCAGAAATAAAACAAATTAGAATATTATGGGAAATAATTGAAAAGGATAAAAATGTCACAGGAAAGAGAATAAATCAGACTTCAGCTGTCTGTGACGAGCAGGCTGCTGTGATGTGCATAAATCAGAAACAGACTCAGAGGAGCAAACGTGAGAGCTGAAGAAACGTGAGAGCGTCCCAATCCTCATTAAGACCTGTTGATTCCCCCCAGATCCCCCTCACACCTCACACACTGCCGGCATCTGCACAAGACTGCATTAATACACCTGAGAAACCGCCAATATCACTGCGAAATGAGGAGATTTACGAGAACTAAAGAGGATGGAAATCAGATCAACAATGTCAAAGCTTGCTGTTAAACCTGTTGCACTCAATTTACATCATGCCTACTGCTGTCTGATTGATAGATCACACCTTTCTTTTTTTAAAAGGTGCAAACGTTGACCTTCAGCTTGTGCTTCATGTGGCTTTTTGCTTTTACATATATTATTGTAATAAAGTTCGTTGTGTGGGAAGAAGAAGACAGGGTCGGCGATATCAGGTAAGCACAACTTTTTATTAATATTCTGTGCTGGGCACTCGTGTGTATGTGTGTGTGTGTGTGTGGGTAGAGACTGTATGTCGTCAGACTCTCCTCTCTCTCTCGGCTTCTCCTTCTCCTCCCCTTATGAAGGTGTCTCTCCGGCCCAATCACTAGAAAATACAGGGGTGAATAATTATTTATGATTGGACCACTGACCAGCCGCCGGTGTCTCCGCTTGCTCTCCCCCCTTTTTGGGTGTTCGATCATGCCTTCCCCACCACAATTATTTAATGAATTATCCTTTTAATGAATAATAATTTTATAAAATGAAGGCAAGGCGAGGCAGTGGCGCAGTAGGTAGTGCTTTCGCCTCACAGCAAGAAGGTCGCTGGTTTGAATCTCGGCTCAGTTGGCGTTTCTGTGTGGAGTTTGCATGTTCTCCCTGCCTTCGCGTGGGTTTCCTCCGGTTGCTCCGGTTTCCCCCACAGTCCAAAGACATGCCGTACAGGTGAATTGGGTAGGCTAAATTGTCTGTAGTGTATGAGTGTGTGAATGTGTGTGGATGTTTCCCAGAGATGGGTTGCAGCTGGAAGGGCATCCACTGCATAAAAACTTGCTGGATAAGTTGGCGGTTCATTCCGCTGTGGCGACCCCGGATTAATAAAAGGACTAAGCCGAAAATAAAATGAATAAATGAAAATGAAGGCAAGTTGTACAACCCTTAAATTAGGAAAAGTTGGGACAGTATGGAAAACGCAAATAACTATGTTGACTTGTATTTCAATGCAGACAATAGAACAAATATTATTTAATGTTTTCCTCATGATTTGCATTGTTTTATTTTTAAAAGTTTGGCTCTTGTCACATATTTCCAAAAAAAAAAAAAAATGCAACAGTAAATCATTTATCACTCTGTAATGTTGCCGTTCCTTTTCACAACACTTAAAGATGTTTAGGGACTCAAGAAAGCAAGTGATAAGTATAATTTCAGGTGTAATGTTGTCCTATTCTACATGCAAACAGGTCTTTAGTACAGGGTTTTCATTGTTGCATTTTGCACTTGAAAATGCACCACACATTCTCTATTGGAGACAGGTCGGGACTGCAGGCAGGCCAGTCAAGTACTTATATCCACTGATTCAGCTGACCACAGTATCTATTTCCAGTGTGTGATGGTCCATCCCAGATGTCTATGAGCCCAGATAAGTCAATGGCACCTCTTGACACTGTTAACATAGGGCTTCCGTTTGGCAGTTTTCACTGGCATTTGTGGATGTAACTACGTATTGTGGTACTTGACAAGGTTTGCCAAAGTAGTCCTGAGCCCATGTGGTGGTATTGCCTATAGATGAATGAGGATTCTTCATGCAGTGTTGTCCTTCATGCACTGAAATTCCTCTAGATTCTTTAATCTTGTAATGATGTTGTGCAGTGTAAAGGTGAAACATCCAAATGCCTTCTTATCTTCCTTTGAGGAACATTAATTTTTAACATTTCAATGATCTTAGTGTCGCAATACTCTTCAGGATTCACATATCTGTTGGCAAACTGGCGATCCTCAGCCCATCTTTGCTCCTAAAGGACTAGACCTTTCTTAGATGCTGCTTTCATAATAAAATCATAATTACAATCCCTTGTTGACGTCGTCATTTACAATAAATAAACCACAAACAAATAAATAAAATAACACTATTAAGAAACTAAACATGTTAACAAATATAAAACGTAAATACATTTAATTATGCATCATCAGGCTGAACCTAAAACCTTAAATACCATTTTATGTGTAGAAATAAATAAAAAAACAAAAACAAAAAAAAGACTGCTGTGACTCAACAATGTTGGTCAAAAGTGCAGTGGAGCCGGAGTGTTTGCATCTCCAAATACAGTGAAAGCAGATCCGCTGGAGCATGATCCACTTATAAAACTCTGTCCACAAGGTGAGCTCCCTAGAGAGTGTGTGTTGTGGCTGGAGAGTGCACTTACTAGGGAATAAACCACTGCCGGCATCTGTGTTTGCATCCCTGGGGGATCCTGGATCCCAAGGCCCCCACTGAGGTTTTGGGTTAGATATGCATCACCTGGGAATCAATGCGTGTGTGTGTGTGTGTGTGTGTGTGTGTCAGAAGCCGATTGTAAACACACTGGAGACTCTTGTAAGACGTGTGACTCTTCAGCACCTTCCTAATTGGCCCCTGCAATGAAGATACTCACTGCTGAGCCAATCGAATCAAAGAGGTGAATGTTTGTAACGTGTTTCTGGAGCTCCACTTGTAGAACACACAGAGCTGAGATCAGCCGGGATCATGGGTTCGCTCTCTAGAGGACGCATATACTGAGAAAACCTACAGCTGCAGTGCAATAACAAAAATTCAGCTTTGAGTTAAAGTCTCTGTCGAAATGTCAGAAGGATACATCTATGTAAGAGGGACTGAGAAGTGAAGTCAGAGCGGCGCTAAAACAACTAGTGTTATTATAGTGCTACTGATACAAAATAATAATGTTACAATTTTGATAAACATACTATTTAATATTGTTATTTAAAAATGTTCATACCTTATAAGTAATATATTAAATTATAGTAATATGTATATATTATACTTAGTAAATTTTTTAAATAAATAAAAATGTATATATATATATATATATATATATATATATATATATATATATATATATATATATATATATATATATATATATATATGGCGACACGGTGGTGCAGTGAGTAGCACGTTCGGCTTAGTCTCTTTATATATATATATATATATATATATATATATATATATATATATATATATATATCAATATTTTTATTCTACTTTTAGTATTAGTTAAATTTTTTAAACCCTTTTAGTAGTTTTTACTTTTAACAAAATCTCATTTTCAAAAACCAAATCATGGTGCAATTTTCGTTTTTGACTGAACTATTGCTTTATACTTATTTTCTACAACTGGACATGTATACTAATATTTCTATTAATATGAGCTAATAATAAAGCTAATATTACTAACATTTACATAATGAAGATACATAAAGATTTAGACACTTTTGCACAATTTTAGACGTCTCATTCATGAAACTCAATCTCTGATTATAAACAAGCCTTAAATATTGTTTACAGGAAACCGGAACTGGTGTGTGTGAGAGATGCATGACAGGAGTTGTAGTTCATATCAGAGTCCGACTTGTAGTTCTGGTCATAATATATGTTCTCTGGGGATCTACAAGGGTTAGAGCGCTGGTGATCATGACAGTGTCTCTGTTTCTAAAAAAGTAAGATGTGGCACTCAGGAATAGGTTTAAAGAATAGTGTAACGCATGGTTCTTCTGATGTGATATTATAAACATGATGTAATAACGACAATGATGAACCCATTAGAAACAAAATGTTATGATAATCACTTGAAGATACCAAATAAAATTCAGTATATCTGGACAAATGAGTGCTGACTTGCCATGATATAATGGTAAATAAAACAGTTGTCATGCCAACATTCTACTATAAACAGAAGTTGGCAATGCTTGCCCCGCCTCTGAGCTCTTCTGATTGGTCCAGTGCTGTAGAACTGACAGTAATAAACTGCACTGCATGTGAAAAATTGTTTGGGAGTCTGCTGACAACAGATTGCGGATCCACATGCAGTTTTATTAATAAGAGTAGTCAGTAGTTTTCGGATTAGTCTCTATATTAATCTGTGGTTACCACAGCGGAATGAAATGCCAACTTACCCAGCATATGTTTTAGCAGCGGATGCCCTTCCAGCTGCAACCCATCACTGGGAAACATCCATACACATACACTATGGACAATTTAGCTTACCCAATTCCCCTATAGCCCCCTATAATATATATATCCCCTATAATACTCTTTACGGGAACTGGTGTATGTGAGAGATGCATGACAGGAGTTGTAGTTCATATCAGAGTCAGACTTGTAGTTCTGGTTATAATGAATGTTCTCTGGGGATCTACAAGGGTTAGCTCGCTGGTGATCGTGACAGTGTCTTTGTGTCTAAAAGCGTGAGATGTATATAGAATAATAGCTACTAATATTACTATTAATATTAGCTATTAAAATACGAATACTTACATAATGAAGATACATAAAGATTTAGACGCTTTTGCATAATTTTAGACGTCTCATTTATGAAAGCAAACCCTATCTCTGATCGCCTGAAATATTCTTTAGACCTTCAAAAATGCCAAAAAATGAAAATAAAACCCTTTTGAGACTGACAAAATATCAAGATGTGAAATCCGCAGACGTATTCCCGCACCAGCCTCTGCTTATCCACTCATATTTGTTTATGCAGATTCAATAATGCACATTTCCCTGTAAAACCTCACGGCCTTATTAAATTTAAAATATTCCAAACAGCTCATTTCTCCCCACTAGAGGAATAACTTTTTTGCACCCCCAAAAAAATCATTCACAACTTTCACTCCCTTAGCCTTTGTTATACTTTCATTAATATTTTCTTTATTTGAGGTCATCAATATGCGCATTTAAATCTGCAGCGCGCTGGTAATGGCTCTTATAATGGAGGGCGGTGAACAAAGGCGTCCCCGGCAGCGGCCCCGGGTTCGGGAGGGGCGAGGGTCCGCCATTCATCTCTGTCTGCGCGAACAAAGAAAACCTGTAGAGTGTGTAAAGAGGCTCTGGCTGCCAGCGCAGGAATACATTACAGCCTACGGTCTCGCACACACACACACACACACACACATGCTTGCTTTGGCACTTTACTAGCAGCCGATGCACGCTTCTGTAGGTGCTGATTCTTTGTTTTGCTTTTTTTAATTTGTGCTGAAGCTGCAGCCTATATTATATCATCGCACAGGATGACATGCATGCTTTTTTGTGTGCGAATGAGTTGCAGGAGTGTTCTAGTAGAGGATAAAAACATGCTACTAATCATATGATCATGCAAAATCTGCATTTTTATTTTCTAATAACTGCAATTTTACATGAAACTAATCATATGACCATGCAAAATCCTTATTTTAGAGTTTATTTTCTAACAACTGCATTTTTAAAATAGTAATTCAGGAGATCTGGGTGCATGATTCATTTACACACTCAAAAAATGACTTTTGTTGCTTGTTTAATCTACTTTATTAAAATAAGTTGAAACAACACAATTCTTAAGTTTTTTTTTTTGGAGAAAACTTAACTGTTTTATGTTCAATTCATCTAAAATGTGTTAACTTCATTGATTTGTGTTGGGATAACATGAAGGAAAGGCATTTTTACAGTCATCCAAAGCCTTCTGTTGTGTTTTGACGTGATGTTTGCAACCCAAGCTCATTCTGAAAACGTAGTCCCGCGGACGTTTCTGGGGACAGCGGAATACGTCCCGGGGGGTACGTACGGCCGCGTTAATTTTTTTAACGTATATCGGCAGGCTCGAGATGCGGAGAGGAGTCGACCACGGTGACCGGTTTCGAGTCCGGGGAAGAGCAGCTCCAGCAATCAGGTAAGACAAAAACAGAATCCCAAAAATTAAGTGAACAAGTTTCGTGACAGGGTGAGATTACGGTGAAATCTGAAAACGCGGTAGAAAAAAAATATTTTATTTTTTTGGACGGCTTTTGTGAACTGTTGCTCGGGGGTTTAGGGAAGCGAGCGGGCGGGCGGGTTGATCGGTAAAATTGGTTGGGTTCAGGGAAGAAGGAGGGCGGGTTGGCTGATTGGCCGGTCGCGCAGTCAATCATCCGCTCAGTCGGACAGCGGCCTCCGGTGGGTTCACGCGAGAACAGCGCGGGCGCGAACCGCACTCGCAAGAGGCGTCTGAGGTGCGAAAAAGCGCACAACAGTGGCCTCTCGCGGATTTGCGAAAACAAAAACTGCAGCCGTACGTACCTGCCGGGACGTATTCCGCGGTCTCCAGAAACGTCCGCGGGACTACGTTTCCACAATGAGCCCGGGTTGGATGTTTGCCTTTTGCACTGCAAAAAATTTATTAGATTTTTTTTTGTCTTGTTTCTAGTCTAGATATCTAAAAAAATCCTAAACCAAGAAGCGTTTTCTAGACACGCAAAACATATTGACTTGTTTTAAGAAAAAATGTGCTAAAATTAACTTAGTTTTTCCTGTAAACAAGCTAAATAATCAACCAATGGGGCATTTTTTTTGTTTTGTTTCTAGTGCAAATATATAAAAATTCTTAAATCAATTAGAATTATCTAGACAAGCATAATATATTGACTTATTAAAGAAATAATATGCCAAAATTACAACACAATCTCACAGCAATTCGTAACTTTTTCATTTAGTGGCTAATTCGTATGAATTCGCACGATCTAATTCATACAATTTAGTACGATTCGCTTATCCCCCATTGGCGGTTGGGGTTAGGGGTGGGGTCAGGTGCCACGCCTCCTTTTCAAAATCTTGCCATTTCGTACGACTGAACTCGTACGCATTCGTACGAATTAGCCACTAAACTGGCAAAACGTAAAATACTTATGTTATCTCGTGAGATCAGGCTGCAAAATTAAGTGTTTTTTCTTAAAACAAGCAAAAAAATCTGCCAACGGGGTGAGCAAAATAACCTTATGTCAAAAGGAAAAACAAGAAAAACAATGTGTGTCAAACGCTTTTTAAAAAAGCACTGCATAACACAAGGTGCACGTGATGCATAATTATAAACGCTATGTAATAATGACATTAATTATTAGAAATATGAAATATTATGTTATGATAAAGATACATCATATAATAATTCAGTATATCTGGACAAAGCCACAATGAGTGCTGCCTACACCATGATATAATGGTAAATAAAGTTTTCATGGCAACTTTCTACTATAAACAGACGCTTGCAACGGTTGCGCCGCCTCTGAGCTCTTCTAAGTGGTCCAATACTTTAGGAGCTGACAGTGATGAGCTGTGCTATGTGTGAAAGTTGAAGATCTTTCAAACTAACAGGGGTTAAAGCTCTTACAAGCGCAGCTCTTTAAAAGACACGCAGAGATAAACATAACGGTCAAACACAACCATCACCATCCATGTTTACATTGTAAAATGATAGAAAAGTAGTGCATTGGAAAGGAAAAAGGCTTTTTTTGTCTGTCCCTACAGATGAATCACATGTTGCATGCATGCATCATTCCTAAAAAAACAATAATAAACCAATGCATTTATTATTTATGTTTCATTCTTTAGTGAATTGATAATTTTTCTGAATGATGAGTGATTCTGATTCTCGTCTCGGGCCGCCACTTGATGTCCGACCCTTAATCTGCAGCCGAAGCTATTGAAGGAAGACAAAAATCAGCGTCTCTGTCTTTATCATCTCTCATGCACAGATGATGCACAGGTTGCATGCACAGTAACAATAAAAAACCAATGCATTTATTATTAATGTTTCATTCTTTAGACACTTGATTCAAAAAAAATTTCTGAACGATGAATGATTTTGATTCCCTTCTCAGGCCGCCACTTGATGTCCGACCCTTAATCTCAAGCAGAAGCCATTGAGGGAAGACAAAAATCAGCGTCTCTTTCTTTTCCGTCTCTCCCGCACAGATGATGCACTTGTTGCATGCATGCATCCTTCCCAAAAAACAATAATAAACCAATGCATTTTATTTTAATGTTTCATTCTTTAGGGACTTAATCATTTTTCTGAACTATGGGCGATCTTGTTTACCATCTTGGGCCGCCACTTGATGTCCGACCCTTAATCTGAAGCCGAAGCCACTGAAGAAAGACAAAAATGAGCTCCTCTTTCCTTTCCATCTCTCATGCACAGGTTGCATGCATGCATCAATACCAAAAACAATAACAAACCAATGCATTTAATATCGATGTTTCATTCTTTAGGCACTTGATTTTTTACTTTTCTGAATGATGAGCATTTCATTACAGACTCTCAATCTAAAGCCATTGAGGGAAAACAAAAATCAGCGTCTCTGTCTTTATCATCTCTCATGCACAGATGATGCACAGGTTGCATGCACAGAAACAATAATAAACCAATGCATTTACTCTCAACGTTTCCTTCTTTAGACACTTGATTTTTTATTTATTTTTCTAAACCATGAATGATTTTGATTCCCTTCTCGGGCTGCCACTTGATGTCCGACCCTTAATCAGCAGCCGAAGCCACTGAAGGAAGACAAAAATCACGTCTCTTTCTTTATCATCTCTCATGCACAGATGATGCACAGGTTGCATGCACAAAAACAATAATAAACCAATGCATATACTATCAACGTTTCCATCTTTAGACACTTGATTTTTATAAAAATTTCTGAACAATGAATGTTTTGATTCCCTTCTCAGGCCGCCATTTGATGTCCGACCCTTAATCTCAAGCCGAAGCCAAAAATGAGCTCCTCTTTCTTTTCCATCTCTCATGCACAGGTTGCATGCATGCATCATTCCCAAAAACAATAATAAACCAATGCATTTAATATCGATGTTTCATTCTTTAGGCACTTGATTTTTTATTTTTCTGAATGATGAGCATTTCATTACTATCTCGGACTGCCACTTGCTGTACGACTCTCAATCTGAAGTCATTGAGGGAAGACAAAAATCAGCGTCTCTGTCTTTATCATCTCTCATGCACAGATGATGCACAGGTTGCATGCACAGTAACACTAATAAACCAATGCATTTACTATCAACGTTTCCTTTTTTAGACACTTGATTTTTTATTTATTTTTCTGAACGATGAATGATTTGATTCCCTTCTCGGGCCGCCACTTGATATCCGACCCTTAATCTCAAGCCGAAGCCATTGAGGGAAGACAAAAATCAGCGTCTCTTTCTTTTCCGTCTCTCCCGCACAAGTTGCATGCATGCATCATTCCTAAAAACAATAATAAACCAATGCATTTAATTTTAATGTTTCATTCTTTAGGAACTTAATCATTTTTCTGAACTATGAGCGATTTTGATTCCCATCTTGGGCCGCCACTTGATGTCCGACCCTTAATCTAAAGCCGAAGCCACTGAAGGAAGACAAAAATTAGCTCCTCTTTCCTTTCCATCTCTCATGCACAGGTTGCATGCATGCATCATTCCCAAAAACAATAACAAACCAATGCATTTAATATCGATGTTTCATTCTTTAGGCACTTGATTTTTTATTTTTCTGAATGATGAGCATTTCATTACCATCTCGGGCTGCCACTTGCTGTACGACTCTCAATCTGAAGCCATTGAGGGAAGACAAAAATCAGCGTCTCTGTCTTTATCATCTCTCATGCACAGATGATGCACAGGTTGCATGCACAGAAACAATAATAAACCAATGCATTTACTCTAAACGTTTCCTTCTTTAGACACTTGATTTTTTATTTATTTTTCTGAACCATGAATGATTTTGATTCCCTTCTCAGGCCGCCACTTGATGTCCGACCCTTAATCTCAAGCCGAAGCCATTGAGGGAAGACAAAAATCAGCGTCTCTTTCTTTTTTCCCCGTCTCTCCCGCACAGATGGCGTTCCTCAGACGAGCGCTCCGGAAAGCCAGAGGGTGGGGGTTAGGGTTCGCTCTGTGATTGTTGATATCAGTGAGGTCCCAGGCTGCTGTTCCACAGTCTATTTGCCTCTCATAACAAAGCCTTTTAGGGGCCAACACTAATCAGGCTTAGCCGGGAGCACTGCGCTTATCAGGGACCGTCAGACCGCTAGCGCTGCCAGCTTGTTCGCCACTGATAGCGACATCGGCAACTAAATTAAATCTAGATTCCAAAAAAAAAAAAAAAAAAAATGAGAGAGAAAGCCTTTCCTCCAAGTGAAGAGCTTCATAGCTTCAACCTTTTTCCAGATTTTGGGAATAATAAATCTGTTTTAAAAAAAAGGCATTGTCATGGACTAAATAGTCAAGGTTTTAATTCACATTTGGCCTTTCACTTGTGCCAGACAAGAAGCTGCTGTGATTAATTGCCCAATTGTTGATCGAAGATATCGCTCTTCACTTTCAAGGACGAGAAAAAAGAAAGAAAGAAAAGAAAAGCAGCGGGTTTTATTGTCGCTTAAGCACGCGGTGAGTTTCTTGAGGTGGCGCGGCCAGGCTATTGAGACGATGAATGACTACTTCAGGGTCATTTAGGCTGGAGAGCTCTCGAGCAGGGCTGAAACAGCAGGGAAATGAACTCCACACACACTCGTGCTGCTGAATAGGGCCTGAATGAAGCAGGAAATCGTTAAAAGGGCATTCATGTTTGCTGGAGACGCTTCCCGGCGTCTATGAAAAGGACTTAAAGGTGCCACAATCAGGATTTTTTCACAGCCAAAAAGAATCGTTTGTTAAGCTCTTAATTGTCGCGCAGGTGAGCGGCGTTTGAGGTCTTAAGGAGGTAAATTGTCAGGGTTAATGCATCACATTGTTCTGCCGTATTGATTGTGTTGGCTTGATGCCAAAGGAAACTTACTGTTAACCGGATTACACATTTATACTGTAGCATTTTTACCATTTCCCAATTTGTTTGCAGTGTAGTATTTTGGTGCAACATGCACAGATTGCATGCAAACATTACTTTCAATAATAAAGCAAGAAAAATACACAATAAAAGCACTACGTTTCAATAAGAGTTGACTTGCGATGAGAATTAAACCAGAGAGCTCTACAAAACCAATGATAAACAATTCTGTTTTGATCTCTTAGTTCAGAACAACAGCCAACTTCAAATGTTTTACCCGATATTTATACAGAAAAACTCCTTAAGCCACATCAGCTGACAGACAATCTGCTATAATATGATTAGAGAGGAAAATAATTGTGCAACATGTGCCAGCTGCATGTACAAGTGCTTCGCAAAAATCATGAACAAATGTACAAATGTGAGCGGCGTCGAGGTAAATTGTCAGGGTTAATGATTGACATTGTTCTGCTGTAATGATTGTGTTGGCTTGATGACAAAGGAAACACTGTTTACCGTTACAGATTTATACTGCAGCATTTTTACATTTACTGTTGAAATCATGGACTTTTATACAGTGTAGTATTTTGGTGCGACATGCACAGGTTTTTTAATAATAAAGCAAGAAAAATACACAATAAAAATACAACATTTTAATTAGGGTTGACTTGCGATGTGAATTAAACTGGAAAACACTACAAAACCAATGATAAACAATTCAGTTTGAATCTTTTAGTTCAGAGCAACAGCCAACTTTGAATGTCTTACTCGATATTTCAGCTATAAAACCTCCTGAAGCCACATCAGCTGACAGACAATCTTCTATAATATGAACACAAATGAATATAAAAACCTCCAGTGCAACATGTGCCAGCTACAAGTACGAGTCCTTTGCAAAAATAATGAGCAAACGTACAAATGTGAGCAGCGTCGAGTTCTTAAGGAGGTAAATTGTGAGGGTTAATGTGTGACATTGTTCTGCCATATTGTTTGTGTTGGCTTGATGCCAAAGGAAACTCATTGTTAACCAGGTTACAGATTTATACTGTAGCATTTTTAAAATTTACCATTGAAATCATGGAGATTTTCTTAGTATTTTCAACACAATCTCACGGCAATTCGTAACTTTTTGATTTCATAGCTAATTCATGTGAATCCGTATGATATAATTCGTACAATTTAGTACGATTTGCTCATCCCCCAATGACGGTTGGGTTCAGGGGTGGGGTTAGGTGCCACGCCTCTTTTTTAAAATCGTACAATTTCGTACGACTGAACTTGTACGAATTCGTACGAATTACCCACTAAACTAGCAAAACGTAAAAAACTTACGTTTTCTCGTGACATCAGGCTGGTATTTTGGTGCGACATGCAGTTTTTTCAATAATAAAGCAAGAAAATACACAATAAAAGCACTAAAGTTCAATAAGGGGTTGACTTGCGATAACTAAACCAGAAAACACTACAAAACGAAGGATAAACAATTGCGTTTTGTTCTTTTAGTTCAGAACAGCAGTCAACTTTGAGTGTCTTACTTGCTATTTTTTACACAAAACCTTCTGAAGCCACATCAACTGCAAGACAATCTGATATATGAATATTGAGGAAAATAAAACCTCCGGTGCAACATGTGCCAGATGCATGTACAAGTGCTTCACAAAAATGATGAGCAAACTTACAAATGTGAGCAGCGTCGAGGTCTTAAAGAGGTAAATTGTGAGGGTTAATTTGTGACATTGTTCTGCTGTAATGATTATATTGGCTTGATGACAAAGGAAACTTACTGTTAACCAGGTTACAGATTTATACTGTAGCATTTTTACAATTTACCATTGAAATCATGGAGATTTTCTTACAGTGTAGTATTTTCAACACAATCTCACGGCAATTCGTAACTTTTTGATTTGGTGGCTAATTCATGTGAATCCGTATGATATAATTCGTACAATATAGTACGATTTGCTCATCCCCTAATGACGGTTGGGTTTAGGGGTGGGGTTAGGTGCCACGCCTCCTTTTTAAATTCGTACAATTTCGTACGACTGAACTTGTACGAATTTGTATGAATTAACCACTAAACTGGCAAAACGTAAAATACGTTTTCTCATGACATCAGGCTGGTATTTTGGTGTGACATGCAGTTTTTTCAATAATAAAACAAGAAAAATACACAATAAAAGCACTAAATTTCAACAATGCGATTGGAACTAAACCAGAAAACACTACAAAATGAACGATAAACAATTGCGTTTTGATCTTTTAGTCGAGAACAACAGCCAACTTTGAGTGTCTTACTTGCTTTTTCTTTTACATAAAACCTCCTGAAGCGACATCAACTGCAAGACAATCTGCTATATGATTATTAGGGAAAATAAAAACGTCCAGTGAAACGTGTACGTATGGACTCGATATTTATTTATAAAACCTATTAGAGCCAAATCCATGACAATCTTCTATAATATGATCATAGAGGAGTATTAAAACCTCCTGTGCAACATGTGCCAGCTGCATGTACAAGTCCTTCGCAAAAATGATGAACAAATGTACAAATGTGAGCGGCGTCGAGGTCTTAAGGAGGTAAATTGTGAGGGTTAACGTGTGACATTGTTCTGCCGTATTGATTGTGTTGGCTTGATGCAGACATTTCAGCACAACGCAACACAAAGGCGTATATCCCCAGAGCAGGGAATGTCTTTGTTCGGCCTGCATGCACACATAGGGCACCTGCGATGGATTTGGCATGGCCATCTGTGCCGCTGATTCTTTTCTTTTCTCGGTACACATACTCAGGGGGAAAGTGTTCGCATGACCTTTTGTCTTCTACGGGAACGAGGTATCTTCATTGTCCGGGAGCAATTCAATGAAACGCTGAGAGAAACTATCAAGTGCAACCTGTAAACATCATTACTAAGCTTTGGTGATGAACACATATCTTGAACATGTCTTCAAGAGATGATGCCAACCCTACGTGAGCACTGCAATTTTTTTTGAGTTGTTTTTAGTCCAAATGTCACAAAAATACTTTAATTTTGACTATGCACAAACTATATTGCACACAGCTCTGTCCAAACAGCTTATAAAAGATGACTGTCATCATAGGAGCCCTTAAAATAAATAGGAAAGCCAATTATATTTCTCTCTCTCTCTCTCTCTTATTTGTTTCAAATCAAGAAGAATAACAAAACCTGTGGCTCAGAGTTTCGTGATCTGTTCAACCACTATTTACAGTAACATCCATTGTGTCAATGGCATAAAACAACACAAAACTCTCTTTGCCAAACAACCTACAAAAGGTCTGACCCCCTGATTATTGCAGTGTATTTGTAATGTTTATATTCATCAACTCAGCGCTGGCATAACTTTCAGCTCGGTGACATTAGTTCAAAAAACAAGGTTGGCAAATCCTTGATCTCCTCTGAAAGTGACCATTATTTCGAGCTTGCCTGTTCTCTCCTTTTAAGACTCGACGTCTGTTTAGCCAAGCGGAGATGTCCTCTTAAGCCGGCGTTGAGCTCCAGTCATCTGACGTGTGAAGCGGAGATTGTCGGCTGGTGAATCCCTCATCCTCGCAGTCCATCTTCAAAACACATCGGCCTCTTCTAATCCTGCTTTTCACCTTGCTCGCGCACACGTGGGCACATTCAAACGCTGGCCAGCGGAGCTGCACACACACATGATCACACACGTGAGCCAACGCAAACACAAACAAATAAACACAGACAGACAAACGCTTTTACAGAATATTCACGACCCCTGTGAAAAAATACGGTGATGATGTTGATAATAATTGTGAAATTCATTCATTCATTTTCTTTTCAGCTTAGTTCCTTTATTCATCAGGGGTCGCCACAGTGGAATGAACCAACAGCTATTCCAGCATTTGTTTTCATAACTGTCAATATTGGGATGTGAAAATAAGGGATATGCCCACCATAAGAAGGGATCTGTTGTAATTTTTCTGTTGTTCTGCTGTTTCGTTGTAATGAAACAGTTAAACGGTCAGTAATATGTTTCAATATTGTTTACAAAAGAAAAAATAAATAGTATACATGAGCAGCAAATAAATTAGCAAACAGTTCAGCTTATTAAAAATTAATAGCTGTTATAATGAAATGGAATCTAGCTATCAAATCCAACCCGGGCTCATTGTGGAAATGTAGCCCCGCGGACGTTTCTGCGGACCGCGATTTATGTCCCGGAAGATACGTATTCGAGCGGTTTTTTGTTTTCGCGGATCCGCGAGAGGCCGCTGTGCGTGCTTTTTCGCGTCTCGGGCGGGCGCCTCTCGGGAGCGTGCGGCGTTTGCGCCCGCGCCGTTCTCGCGCCTGCGCCGTTCTCGCGCGAAAAGCCGCCGGATCGGGGAAAAAAAAGCAAAAGCCCTCGTCTTCGATTTCGACCGCGTTTTCGGATCCCACCATGTTCTCGCCCTTATTTTTCAGATTCCGTTTTTCGTCTTACCTGATTTCCGGAACCCGCTGTTTCCCGGACTCGATCCCGGTCGTCGTCCACCGCGGCCGGCTCCTCCTCCTCGTCCGGGGCCTCCGCTCCGCCGACGCAACGCTGTGAGCTAGGCAGACAAACTGATTGCGTCAGGTAAGCCCTCCACTCGGAGGCGAGCCATCGGCCGGCGAGCACGAAGAGGAGGGGCGGAGCGGCGCCACACCGCCCCGCAGCGTTCGCTCGAAAAAAACCAAAGGCGGCCTTTACGTACATCCGGCCACGTAAATCGCGGTCTCCAGAAACGTCCGCGGGGCTACATTTCCAGAATGAGCTTGGGTTGATCAAATCTCATTAGCCGTTTCTTTACCGTATAACTTACACATTCTGATTAAAAAGCATTCTCATGTATTTCGATTTTTTTTTGTTTGATTATATAACAGATGTCACATTAAAAATGCAAACATCTAACGTTATAATGAAAGCATTCGATTGCTTTCCGAAATTTTTATGCTCATTTAGAACGAAATTAGTTGTGTTTAAAAAAAAACACCAAGATCGACATCATTATTATTGTTAGTTATGTGTATTTCTGTTTAAACACGTGCCCAAAACCCACACTTTTGCTCCGCTTTAAATCATAAGTACAGAATCCGTTTGGGAAACAGCGTCTATTTAACACTATGGAGCTCGTCAGCTGACAGTCCAGTCTGACCTCACGAGGAAGCGTAAGTATTTTACGTCTTGTCAGTTTAGTGGCTAATTCGTACGAATTTGTACGAGTTCTGCCATTGGGTGATGAGCAAATCAAACTTAATTGTACGAATTAGATCATACAAATTCATATGAATTAGCCACTAAATCAATAAGTTACGAATTGTTGTGAGATTGTGTTGGACAGTCACGTTCCGCTTTACGACTGTTTTGAGGATTTCATACGAAGGGAAGAAGGAACCTGTAATGAAAAGGAAGAGAATCCCGACGTTTTTATGTTTATTTTAAAGTGTTTTCATGTCTAAACAAATCGAAAGCACAGGACAGACTCACATTTAAGAACAAGGGCGGCCCCTGGTGATTCAGTGGTATGGGTTGAGTATATGGAGGACCGGCGCTTTAATGTTTATTTGCCATCATTCAGAGAAAGACTAAAATAGGGGAGAAATACGGGAAAATACCTTTACGGCATGATAGCGGGATAGAACTGTAAAATACAGGAGAATACCGGAGGGTTGACAGGTATGTGTTTTACCCTTCCTGCTGCCACCCATCTTGTTTTACACTTCAACAACTAAACGAATGCTTAAGTCTATTTAACTGATAACATTTTAATCACATTACAGCGTCGATGCTGTAAAGGAAACTATTTAAAATTAAAATAAAGCCGCATTAAGTGTTCACCGGGAGTTTATCGGTAGGGAAAAAACACTAGCTGTGCATCCTGTATACTCCATTTGTTTTCTGCGCAGTGACTTCTACAACATCACATTTCCCCCCCTCACATGAATAACAATAATGACCAGAATGGTGGATCCAACTTGATACTGATCATCGAGACTCTGGCTAGTTAAGACATTGTGTATTGGAGGCATTGTTTTCCTGTTAATGACCTTTTTCCATGTGCAGCACCTTCACCCGGAGCAGCGGCGACCTCTGCTCTATTCCCCGGAGGTCGGTGCTGGACCTGCGACCTCTCCAAGTCAAAGGTCTCGGCCAACTGCAATCGACATGTGAACAGACGGACCTGAGA